>NW_020955919.1:298134-347239 GCF_003031625.1 Empidonax traillii
TCATTGAGAGGTTTTGGGAGATCAGCCAGATCTTCAAGGATTCTGGGATGAATCCCATCGGGCCCCATGGATTTGTAGGGATCCAGCTGGAGCAGCAGATCCCATGCAATTTCAGGGTTTAAGTCACAGTCATGTTCCTCCAGCTCAGAGTACTGAGACCCCCTTGGTTCATCATCTGTGTTGAAGAGAGAGGCAGAGAAAGCATTAAACACCTCTGCATTGGCTCTTTCTCCATTTGTGAGGTGACCATCCCTTTCCTGTAACAGGACAATGACATTTCCATACTGCCTATTGCCGTTAATGTATTTGAAAAAACTCTTTGTGTTGTCCCCCACATTTCTGGCAGCTTCAACTCCCGTTGAGCTTTGGCCACACAAGTTTTCTCCCTACAGTGGCAAGCAGCATCTCTGAATTATTCCCATGTCACTTGACCTTGCTTCCACTGGTCATCCACCTTCCTTTTTTGCCTTATCTCTAAGAGAAGATTCCTGTTCAGCCAAGCCAGCCTTCTGCCTCACCTTCTTCACTGCCAGCATTTGGGAATTGCCTGCCCCTGAGCCCTTAGGAGGTGATGTTGAAAAAGCGATCAGCATTGATGGACCCCAGCACCTGCAAAAACATTTTCCTAGAGGACCTTACTCACTAATTCCCTGAACAGCCTGAAGTCTGCTCTCCTCATGTCCAGAGTCGAGGTTTTGCTGGCACTTTTCCTCCTGTCAACAGAGATTTCAAACTGGATCCCTTTGTGGTCGCAGTGGCCAAGACGGCCACCAATCTCCACTTTGCTCAGGAGATTCATTATGCTGACAAACAGCAGATCAAGGAGGGCATCCTTCTGAGTCGGCTCCCTTAGGACCTGTTCCATAAAGTTGTCATCCAGGTTTTTAAGGAATCTTCTTGCTGGGTTGAACCAACTGTGTGATGCTGCCAGTTAATTTCTGTCAAGTTGAAGTTCCCCATAAGGACAAGGGCAGTTGACTTGGAAGTGTCCCTCAGTTCCTCAAAGAATAATTTTTCAGCATCAGCATCCTGGCTGGGAGGTCTATAGGAGACTCCCACAATGACATCCACATTATTTGTTTGCCCCTTGATTCTTACCCAGAGGCTCTCAATGGTGCCATTGCCAGCTGTGAGCTCCATACGTTCTAACCCTTCTATTACATACAGCACCATCCCTGTGCCTCTTCTGCTCTGCCTTATCCCTCCCAAAGAGCCTGTAACCAAAATATGGACCTGAAGATGTACTTGTGGATTTTGTCCTCACATTGTGGTCCCAATTACAGTGGGATGTTCGCTAACCTGTGGTTGGGTACTTCCACATGGAAAGACAGCTGCCCCTAATTTTCTGAGCCTCATAGTGGCTCACATCTGGAATCACCTCTTATACCTAAAAAGTAGCTTTTATCTTACTACTGTAATAAGGATTGAACCAAAGCTAAAAACATGCTGCTTATCTAAAGAGATTCCCAAGTTGTGCTTCTTTCAAGTGCTGCGTCTTGCTGTCACTGTGAAGAATTTTGTAGTGACTGTTTCCAGAGCACGTAGAATCCTTTAAGTAGGAGGGTTGTACCATGCTGCTTTCCCAATCTGACACTGAGTGAATGACTTCAAACTTTGTCTTTGCTCCACAGTTACTACTTATTGTAGGATTTTTAGTTGTGGAAGCATCTGTGATGATGTGTGAATGTGTGAAGTGGGTGGGAGAAATTAATTTGTTTCTCTGAAAGCTAGAATGGTGTGTGATAAGAAATTAAGTGCTTATAATTGCTTGAGGATATAAGGTTACCACCACTTGGGTTTCTGAGTGTAGGAATACTATCTTTAATAGATGTGCTAGGCATGAACTGAATAGTTCTGAATCATTTCAGAAGACTTGCTTTGAACACCATAATTCTGGTAACATAACTGTGACTCAGAAGATCATGTTTGATGTTTGTATGAAAAATGTTACATTAAAAACTCAAGTACAAATTTGCAGTATTCATGTAAAAATATCTTCCTCCTATAGATGGTGATTCTCAGTCTCTCAAGGAACATCTTATTGATGAGCTGGATTACATCCTTTTGCCAACTGAAGGCTGGAATCGGCTAGTTAGCTGGTACACACTGATGGAAGGTCAAGAGCCAATAGCACGCAAGGTACTTCCTAATTACCTGCTGGGATGAGTATGATTCATATATAGTCCTGCAAATAGGCAGGAGTTGCACAAGAATTTGTTAGCAGATTATAAGTCCTGACCTGTGATATCATACAGACAACTCCTGCTTTAGATGCTTATTGATATCTAATTTTTATTCAGATTTTAGAGGCTTAAATGTTTAATATTGAGAAAAGGGGATGCAAAGAATATACTGCTTTCTTTTCCTGGAAGTGAATCCTCTTAAGATCTCAAGAAGAATTTGCTTTAGAAGCTTTTAATTAGTCTATTAATAAAAATAATTCTGTCATTAAGTAAATAGAACTGTATTGAGTGTATTAGTGAAAAACTTAGTTCTAATAATGTTAACATTGGCAGAGTAATTGCTAGTTTCTGGTAAACCCAGTCTTTTGTGCTCAGCAGCTTGCTAAGGGAGTTACTTCTTTAAGAAAAAGCTTACCTCAGCACAAGTAGTTGTCCATGGCATGGTGGATATTGTGGCACTCATTGGAACAAGATACTTAGAAATTAACATCTTTACATTTGTTTGTGTTTGCTCTAACACATAGCACACTTATTATTACAGTGATGTGATATTTTGCCAGTTTATTGATAATGAAATGATCTTCTGTTTATATTATTTCTTAAGATTTTCAGGGTAGTGATTACAGTTCCATCCTCTTTGGACTGAATTATTTAAGTTTTAAAATACATTTTGGTATGTTTACCATTTCTATATTGATCATTAGAGCATATTCTTTCAGTTACAGGGATTTTTATTTGAATTCCTGCAAAACTACTGAAAGAATATTAGGACTAGAATTTAATTTCACTATTTCTGGTGTAATACAACATTTTTTTTCCTTCCTATGATATGACTGTGTTCTAAATTCATACATGCTGGCTACTTACTTGCAGTCTACTCTTTTCAAACAAATGCCAGATACAGCTGTAAAAGAAATTTTGTGTCTTCAAGATTCATTTGGTCAGCAATAGAAGTAGATGGTTGAGGTTTTTTTAACATTAATACAATAAAATAGGCCTTTTTCTTTTTCCTTAGAGATATCCCTGCAATGTCTCTGTCTTTTTCTGAAGTTCTGTAAGAGCTAAAATCCAATAAAATAACTCTCCTTTTTAAAAGATATATCTGTTACCAACTTGTTACTGTTTTTTCTGAGGATGGATTTCAGCAAACTGAATAGTCTTCCATCATCATGGTAAAGCAAAAGTTCTGTAATTTTTTCCATTTGGGAGAAAAGGGGAAGGAGAGAGAAGTGAAATTAGAGTAATTTCCCTTCTACTTGGAAGGAACTAACTGGAAATACACATGGAGTGTAATGAGTGGCCAGGTAAACTGGCCTAGCTTCATTATTTTCCGCCAGTATAAACAGTAGTTATCCTCTGAGAAGCAGTATTCCAGTTCAGCATTTTTCTTTCTGATGTTTTTGTTATTCATGATTCTTCTTCCTGTTCTGCCTTTATGTTTTTTTTTTTTCATAAAGACGGGATTATACTTCCCTTCATCCCCTTTGTTACATCAACTATTTTTGAAATGTGGATCCAAATTTTAAATTGATAAAATACTGCACTCGGTCTATGTCGAATAATGTTAGGACTTTTTGTAGTAGGATGTGGTGATGCTACCACACAGTGTCTGTTTTTATTCTTAGAAGTGTCATAGCCATACTGCACAGTTTTGTTTACTGCAGCTATTTTGTTGTTACTCTAGTAGCTGAAAACTAAGCTGCTCAAATTAAGATGCATTTTTATTTAAATGTAATTTTTGACAGTCATTAAAACTAAGGCAAGCAATGAAATAATTCACTAATTTCTTCTTTTTTTTTTTCTTATGGCACACGCGTACAAGTCATATTTGTACAGCAGATAGCAGATCTCTCCTAGTGATTAGCTGGTGGCTTTTTTTTTAACCATATTTGTCAGATGTATCACATATCAGGCTGATGGTTATTTTTGGAACAGTCTACATGACTAAGTGTACTGCAGTTACACTTTGGAAGATCAAAGGGAAAAACATTTAAGAGGTGACCCTGAATACTTTTTTTTATACATTTTACTTTTATTTAAAAAAAAAATCTGGTATATGCTTAACTATTTTGTAATAGGTGATACAAAAATGAATATATAATAAACAACTGGAATAAGTAGGTAAAATTTCAAATTAATGTGTTCATTATTGAAATGTAAGTGGAAGATTTGTGGGGTTGGTTTAAAAATGTAATATCTAGATTTTTATTAGCGTATATTCTATTTTGGGTAAGCATTCTTTAATTGTGAAAACTAGTTCTTCATGTTCTGTGGAAGTAGTATAAAATTAATGTATTTTGAAATAAAATAACTTTTGGTAGTTTTTATGTTTGGATTGAGTATCTTTGGGTTAAGGACGTATATTTGTCATTTTTACTGTACTTAATACTTTGAAAGTCATGGTAGTGGTGTTATACACAGGTAAGACAATCACTGTCATGAGAAAAGTTACTTTCTAGTTTACTGTATTTCTGAAAAGCTATAGGACAATTTTAGTTGTAATTTTTGGCATTTATTAAGTGTCATATATTCACTGAACTTCAGTTTCTTGAAGAGTTCTCAAAATTATTTTGAAATATGTGTATATGAAAACATACTCGGACTGATACCTGATCCCGTTCTGTTTTTCAGGTCGTTGAACAGGGTATGTTTGTAAAGCACTGCAAAGTAGAAGTATATCTAACAGAATTAAAACTTTGTGAAAATGGAAATATGAACAATGTTGTCACACGAAGATTTAGTAAAGCTGATACAATAGGTATGCACAACAGTTTTTAAAAATATATGATTGGTACTTGTAAGTGGTATCAAGCTCTGAATAGGTTTCTAGGGAATATGATGGATTGTGACTATTAAAAAGGATGGGCGTAATTTTGTTTGGGTTAAAAGTTAAACAATTTAGAATACTGGGGGAGGGAGTGTTAATACAATTTTAAGAATGTAATTGTTTTATTATCGAAGCATCTGTATTAATTTTAGAGGTTTGAGCTTGTCAGGAAGTGAGCAGTGTGATGTTGTTTATTGGATTTCATAGTACTTTTTCCTAGCTTTTGGTGGGTAAGAAATATATTTTAGTGTGTTGCATTAACCAACATGTTTTAGCCATATATATGAAGAGAAGGGTATATTACAGAACACAAGAATGAATTTAATTCATAAATTAATGGCTAAATGTGACCTACAAAGGCAGTATTCTTTGGGTTGGGAAGTGGCAGGCCAGGCACAGTCTTTTACAGTAATTGAGTCTTCTATTAAACTTTAACTTACCTTTAAATCTTTAACTTACCTTTATTTGTAGTTATTTTGGCTGCTTGTTGAGCATTCTATCATTGTTTGAAACTATATTTTGATAATGTATTTGACTTTGAAAATAATCATAACATATGCAAAGATACTGTTGATCACATAAACTCATTTTTTGGTGTATTTGTACATGTGTACCTGAGATAAGAGTCTTTCAGTCAGCTGTATTTGTGCATTTAGAATTGTACTTTATGCTCTTGGCACTTTATGTCCAGCCATCACTTTCTTTACATTTGTTGATAGCAATGTAGGGTTGGTTTTTTAGGTTGTGCTTCTTTTTATGTTGTGGGTAGTGACTTACACTTACTACCCTTTGATTCTTTGCAGATTGCTTGCTTTAGAAACAGTCATTTTACTTTGTTAAATTTAAATCTTTTAAGTCAGAAAAGGAATCACCTGCTTGTATTAGAATAAATACTTGAAAGTTGTGAAAATTCTCCTCAAAACAAGACTCCAAGTGTTACATGTTAATTGGCCTTCATGAGATCTGGTTTAACATGGGAAGATGTGCTACGTTGTTCTCTAAGGAAACCCAGAAACTTGGAAAAAGTAATTTAACATTATCCTTATCTTAGGACCAAATGCAAGCTATTTTGCAGCTATACTGCATTTAATTGTATCATTGCAATTATAAGTAATGGATTAATTTCTGATATTTTCTTTCTCTAATCAGAAGCAGGGCATTTTGCAATGACTTAGTTGAAGGTGTATTCTTTTTTTTTTTTTTTTTGCTAAGAGAGAATTACAATTGTCAAAAAGGTAATGAGAAGCAGTCAAACTCACTGGCAACCCCTTTCCAGACTATGACCTTATTTGTTTTTCTGCAATGTGGATGACATACTCCTTTGAAGCCTTTAAAAAACATGCCCTTTCTGAAGCTGAAGCTCTGCTTCTTGTGAAGAGCACAGAGCAGGGCCATCCTAGTCAGGATATGCAAAGGAGTTTGTACCTTAGAAGCAGAGCTAGAAAAATTCAACCCACTTATTAAGAGAGAAAAAATAATCCCCCTTATCATCCATTACTAAGATGGTAATTTATTTTTTTTCCCCTCTTCTTCTTACCTCAGGTATATTTCAAGTAGTTCTGGAATTCATCAAATACACAGCAGAGATGCTCATTATATCAATAAATAATACGCAAGAGGCATCTTAAAGAATCTTGATTACTTTTCACCCTTCTTTGTATATTCCAGTAAGGGATGTATTTTTATTATGGTTGCAGAAGACTTGTAGTACAAAAGAGTTAGTATCAGCCCCACTGAAATGAGTGGATATAAGGTAGTATGGTCTTTTCAAGAAGTTGTAATTTTTCTACCCACCATCATTGATTATATTATCTACTGCCCTCAAAAAAATCAGCACAAGACCTTCCTTAATTCACAAAAGCAGGGAAATATCCTAAGTACAGTATAATACTCACTATCAGTCTGCACATGTGTGTTATTCCTGGAATACCTGTGCTTTTCCACTAAAATAGAAACCAAGCTGAGCTGTATGTCAATAAATAAGTATAAAGTAGGAAAAAATAAGTACAAAGGGCAGACCTAATAATGACAGTCATTCTCTTGGGATGGTACTAGGAACATCTGACATGTTCTTTGTACCTTCTTGGGAATCTCCTACAATCGACGACTCCTGCCTTGGAGACAGTGCATATTGACTTTGAGGCTGATTGATGGCTAACTCTTTTGGGAGAGGGAGGAAACGGGGAAGGAAAATGAGCTAGATGGAGTTCAGGCAGCATTTCAGCTGACTTGCTGATCCCAAAGAATATCAGGTCTTCTGAGTGAAAGAAAATGAGTTAAGAGGTCCATTCAGGAGTCACTAATGGGAAAGTATGATAAAACTAAGTAGTCATCAGCTAATATGTAAGGGTTTTGCAAAACACAAAATGTCAGAAACACTAGCCTCTGTTACAGGTGTATAGGAGTCAGGTTCTGTCTGCAATGCCATAAAACAATTCCAAAACTGAACCAATAAACTTCACAGAAGATTTCACCAGTGGCTCCTCATCTAATGAACTTTTGCTAGCAAATTGTCTAAGCAAATGGCTTTGATGCATCTTTGCCTTTATTCTACTGCAGAATACAAGAATATAAAACTTGCCATCCTTGAGAACTATTTATTCTTGGATCAGTGATTAGACTTTTCCTTCTTTATGAAGGAGGGATTACTGATTCATAGTACAGATTGATATCTTGATATTAGCTTAATGTCCAAGGGTTTTCTTTAGCCAGTATTTGTGGTAGCAATAGCCTTTGGGAGCCAAGGTGCACTTGTATTAGGGCCCACTGAACTTTTCTAGATCTTCTCAAGACTGTTCCAGGGAGTTTTTCAAAATAGTACTTAAAGCATGTAGCTGTTTTTATAGGTGATAATTTTCAAGAATATAGGATATAACCTGTATGGGATCCATATCCTTTAACTCTCGAATTGAACTATCTCAAATTGTGTGCGTGCAGCTGATGGAGTGAGAGGCATCTTTAAAGGGCAATTCTTCCTTCTCTTTTAGACATCATCCTAGTACTAATCATTTCACACACTGGGTGTCAATAACTGCAACTCCCCAGGGTGGGGTCATTCCGGGTGGAGTCACCCATCCCTGGAAGTGTTAAAGAAATGACTGGACGTAGCACTTACTACTATAGTTTAATTGATATCCCAGTGTTCAGCAAACAGTCTTTTCCAACCTTAATGAGAGGAGAACCTCCATACACGGTGTTCCTCAAACCATACCTATTTGATAAGTTTTCATTTGTGCTGGCACAGGCACTTTTACTTTAGATCATAACCCTGCAGTCCAGTAATACTTGCTGGGGATAGGAGGAAGAATTATAAAGTATGCAGTGGTTATGTTCATGAAACTATGTAAAAGAACCTTTTTTTCATGGTCTCAAAATTGGTATAATAGTCAAGTGGAACATGTGCTTCCCAGAGTCTTGGAAGCATTGTGTGTAGTCGTCCAATAAGACTGATGCTCCCTGTCTCATAACAGTTCTGTTAGTGAAGCTGGAGTATGTTAAAAGTTAACATAATAAATGTTAACTTAGTACTTGCGACAAACATGAGCTGCAATGCTCAGATAATTAGTTCTCCTTAATAAGAATGAAAAATTGTATTTTTTAAATTCTTTTAGTGGAAGCCGTGGATAAATCTGGATTTTCTACTTCTTTTTTTACAAGATTTCTGACTAGATTAATTCTTAGATTCACATTTAATTATTTGAATTCATTGGTTGAAAATTGATTCAGACAGTGACTTTTTTTTTGAAAGTCAACAAATCAGATAAGTCTGTTACCTTGTTAATAGCATCTACCTTGCCTATATATCACCTCTGTTACAAGCATAGATGATCCAGTCTACCATTTGCTTTCAGACTAAAATGCGTATTAACCAGTATAGAAAGAAATTGTATTCAGTTGCCTACAACATATACAAATATTGTATTGGCCAGTTGTCATGCATTTCACAAGACAGTGGCTGGATTTTTACAAGGTATTTTAAAGTCTCAGTTTGACTTTTTATACTTCACATAAGAAGGGAGCAAGGGGAGCTGACACACTATTGTTTTATCCTTAGGCTTCAGAGGAATGTCTTTCAGAGATCTTACAATGCCCATTTTTATAATTGTGCTTTCAGTGATCATCAGGAATGAAGTGTACATTTCTTGACTCCTGCTTTGTTTTCTGTGTCAGCTGTTATGAGGTGTAGCTGCCATGGGGCTTTATGACTCCACCAGTTAAAAAAAACAGTTAAGTGAGATTGCTATAGTGTAACACTGTACATATTGGTTAAAAAAAATAGCTCTTTTATAAACTCTACTTTTGTGTAAGGAGAATAGAGTTAATTAAGAACTTCTCAAATTTCAGTTGTAGACAACAGTTATCGTACCTTAAAATCATGTAACACTGGTTGTATTTCTATCAGATAGAGTAGGAACTGCTAGACCTTTTTACATTAAATCTTCCAGGGACGTGAATTCTTTCATCTTCCTTTTAAAATAAATTTATGTGCTTCACTTTTGCAGAGTAGTCATTAATTTCTGTGAACATGTAAATTAAACTTTATGCATGTATGTTTTGGTTCATGCTAATTGCACTGGGATATGGGTATTAGAAAAGTAAAAACCGAAAAGGGTTTGATTTAGGGAGAGGAAAAGAATGTCTTGCACTCCCTGCAGCTGGTTTTGCTGCCACTCTCATTTCTTATAAATTGCTACATACCCACACTCCTCTGTTAGCACACTCTAAGGAATGGACAGATGTATGCTTAGGTGGCTCCTGTCATCTGTTATTTATCAACTTGTCTTTATTTGTCTTATTCTTGCTTTGCGAAGAATCACATGCTGAGTTGGAAGGGATCCACAGGGATCATTGACTCCAGCTCTAAACCCTACAGAGGACCATTGCCAAGGGTCACACCATGTGCCTGAGGGTATTGTCCAAGCACTTCTTGAACTCTTGTCCGGCTTGGTGCTGTGACCACTTCCCTGGGGAGCCTGTTCCAGTGCCCAACCACCCTCTGGGTTGAAAGACCGCTTTCTAATATCCAGTCTAAACTTCCCCTGACACAACTTCATGCCAGTCTCTCAGGTCCTGTCACTGGTCACCACAGAGAAGAGATCAGTACCTGCCCCTCCTCTTCTCCTGGCTGAACAGACCAAGTGACCTCAGCTGTTCCCCATAAGGCTTCCCCTCAAGGTCCTTCACCATCTTTGTTGCCCTCCTTTGGAGGCTCTCTAACAGCTTAATATCTTTCTTATATTGAATCCCCTCTCTCAGCCAGCTGGCGATGCTTTGCCTGATGCTCCCCCCCCCAACATTGTTGGCCTTCTGGCTGCCAAGGCACTGCTGATTCATGTTCAACCTGCCATTGACCAGGACCCCCAGGTCCCTTTCCATGGCACTGCTTTCCATCATCTCATTCCCCAGTCTGTATGTACATCGGGGGTTGCCCCATCCAAGGTGCAGAATCTGGTACTTCCCCTTGTTGAACTTCCTATGGTTGGTGATTGCCCAGTCCTCTGATTTGTCGAGGTCTCTCGGCAGGGCCTCCCTGCCTTCGAGGGAGTCAACAGCTCCTCACAGCTTTGTATCATCTGCAAACTTGTTCAGTATCCCTTCCAGTCCAGCATCCAAGTAATTTATGAAGATGATGAAGAGCACAGGGCACAGAATGGAGCCCTGTGGAACCCCACTAGTGACAGAGATTCAGGAGGCAATGACCTCCTACTGTTCACAATTTAGGGAGAGGAAGCAAACTAAAAACTTCCTCTGTGTCCTACAACATGATGCGTTTGCATGGCAATTTTTACAGTTATTCATATTTTGAATATGAGGAAATGAATTCTGATGCTTTACTTGGCCTTATACTCTTTGTGTATTGAAATGCTAAACTTGTGTTCTCTCCCTTACAAAACAGATACAATTGAAAAGGAGATAAGAAAAATCTTCAATATTCCAGGTGAAAAAGAGACCAGATTGTGGAATAAATACATGAGTAATACTTTTGAACCTTTGAATAAACCAGACAGTACCATACAGGATGCTGGTTTATACCAGGGACAGGTACAGTGAAATGTTATTTGTGGTTTTGTATACATTTATTTTTTCACTTGTGAAAATGTAGCTGTAACCAATCATTCTTGTTTCTTATAAAATAATTGCCTCCTAATAGATTTTGTTAGAGATAGAGGATTTTATAAACAAATTTGCTGAAGTAAAAGTAGAGTGTGTATGTATTTTCAGAATTAAAGATTAGTTTAACTCTCCTGGTGAATTAAAATTAAAATTTGAAATTTGCTTTTCAAATTAAATTTTAAATTTATCAAATTTTACACAATTGCTGACATGACTGGTAAAACCTGAAATATTATTCCTAGGATGTGAGACATGTTCCTATAATCAAACCCAAAATTTGAAGAACTTTTTAGGTACTCCAGAAGAACAGTGTCTTGTACTAAAATTCCACTGTTCAGATTTCAGAAATAAAGTAAGAAGAGATGAAAATATTTTAGATACAAATGATAGAGGCAAAAGAGCTTGTAAATCTGCTTTAACATGAGACTATATTATCACTTTAGAATCATCACTTTATAGGAGAATTTCTCACAAGATAATTTTTTTACCTTTCCAGATGCATATAAAGAACAAATACTGAACTAGATAAATGTAAACGTGAACAGATTGAGTAATTTCATCAGTAGAATGACTTTTCAGATTATTGCATTGATTCTTTATTCGCCAGAGAGAGTTGAATGTTTTTTCAACAACTGTAGTTCATGCTGTCATGCTACAAATATGAATGGATGAAATTTGATGGAAGTAATTGTAGGCAAGATTATATTAAAATATTTCCTTTTACCTTGAAATACTAGACTGTAACCTACTTACCAGCAGTATTTATGCTGTTGTTTCACTTTTATGTGGTGGAAGGTAAGTGATCAGTGCAACAAAATAACTGCTTGAACTATTGCCCCCTTTAGCTTCATGCTGCATGCACTTGAACCATCACACAGGTAATTTTAACAATGCAGAGGTCCTGCTGGAAGAGCCCACATCTCCCATAAAAGATTTGCATCAAAGATGGAACTTGCAAATTGCTCTATCCCAGTGAAACATTAACTATGAAGCAAGCAGCATGGTCTGATATAGCCGTGAAAAGATCTCTAGGTGACATCTGTACTTTGACCAAAACAAATATTGTTTAAAGCAGAGTTTAACCATAGTTTATGAAAATGTTAAATGTCATGGTAGGCCATATGTGTTTGGTCAGTTGCACTTGCTGACACACACAGTTGTTATTTTTCTTGCTGAGCTTCCTAATCTGATAATAGTTATTCTGACTATAACAGTCTGTCTAAGCTGATAATTATTTTTTACTGTGTATGCGACTGAGTAAATTAATGTTTCAAATTTATCAGTTGATATCTGAAGCAAGCCTTCAGGGATTCCATTGAACTTTTTAGTCTAAATCTACTATTATTTAGTAGTCTCTGAAAGCCAGTCAAGGAAGTATAGGAGAATCTGTCTTAAATGACCAAAGATAGCAGACTACTCTTTTCCGGATAGAAAGCTTGTTTTCAATGTCGTGGCCTCTTCTATTCGGACTGAAAATGTGGTTATATCTTCAAGGAGCAGAATGACTTATACATAAAGTTTTGAGCATTAGAACATATGGGAATTTGTCACTGTGTAGATACAAACAGGCATAGCATGGCAGTTAATTGTATAATTATGTTTATACAATTGTCCAGAATTAGTTGAATTGGAAATCAGGAGTTGGAATCAGTTTAAATATTGAAGTCTAGTTGCCATTGCAAAGCGTCTAGCTGTCTCAGCTGTCAATCTGGAAAGGCATGAGCTGCTTGTAGGTCCTGTGCCAGCCTAGGGCAGATACCACAAATACCCGAAGGGGTTTAAAATGGCATCTGATGCCTGTTTTGGGGACTGAGTGTTCTGTACTCTGTTTCTTATCAATAACAGCTTGAATTAAATTAATTTCATTAGCCTACTGTCCCATTGAAAAAGTAGTATTTGATGAATGCTTTGGTAAAATAGACAGAAGTAACCAAAGAGATAAGGTTTTAAGGCTGTCAAAGCAGAAAATAGTTTTGTGGGGGTGGTTTGCGTTGTTTTTTTCCTATTGATCTGTGTGAGGCAAAATTTCTTCAGGAATATCCCTTCCTTAACAGGGCTGATGTATAGACCTGTGATTTCTGTAGATTCATAGGTACTGTTTAAACATTGCAGGTCATCTTCTGACCTCTTTGAGAGGTAAGTGGCTTGCCGTTTCATCCATAGTTTGTGTAGAAATAGATACATTAAGTGACTTGCACAAATTAAAAAGTGTGGAGGAAAAAAGTGGAGAGAGGAAGGGGCAGAGTAATTAGTTAAATGGAGTATTCTTGAACATTAGTGAATAGTAACTTAAATATCAAGTCTTTTCTGTTTTAATCACATGCTAGCAAATCCATTAACAAGTTGGAACAGAGAGCTATCTACTGATATTTTTATTTCATTTTTCTTATTACTCCTTTTGTGATAGGTCCTGGTGATAGAACAGAAGAATGAGGATGGAACATGGCCAAGAGGTCCTTCAACTCCTAAGTAAGTTATGAATTCCAGTCGTGGTTCTCTATAGCTTAGCTGTTTTCACATGTTACTTTGCTATACTAAAAAAAACAAAAAAACAAACAAACAAACAAAAAAAAATCAAATCTGGTTTTATAAGTGGGATTTTATTTTGGAAATCATCCTTCAGATGCTTTAGTTGAAAATATGATGAATATATTTGTTGTAAGTGCTGTGCATTGTAGAACATAAGATAATAATGGTGAATTCCTGCATATATGTTGCTTAATGTTGTTGATTTCAACCAGTGATATAAATTATCCTGCTTCAAAGTAGAAAAAAAATCCACAGTAGGAAACTGTAAAACTTAGCTTATTTTATTCAGATTTCTGTTTCAAAGCTTAGTGTATCTGTTAGGTGAACACAGATATATGTATTTTATCTGTGTTTTTCTTATATGTAAATGTTCTCATGGACAGATTGTTCCTTTTGTCTCCAGAGAACAATATTTACACACAAAGCTTATTCCAATTGCAGCCTACATTACCATCATGTTGTGTTTGTTTTTGTTGGACTGTCATCAGTTAACACAGTATGATGATGTTTTTCTTTTCTGTTCTTCCTACTGCCCTTATCCACAGCACCTTGATAATGGCAATTGAGTAGAAAGATTTGTATGGTTTTCCTCATTTAGATGGATAAATATTTTTAATATTGTTTCCAGAATCTAAATCTGTGTTTTGTTGGTTTTGAAGAACAGTTGGAACTGGTTACTAGTAGATTAACATGATCTCAACCTTACAAATAATTAACTGTGGTTTTTCCCTTTGTTGTCTGGTTCTTGAAAATATCTTTCATAAGAAGTTAAGTTCTCTTTATTCCTTTTGAGATTATCCATTCATGTAAGTGTCACTGTTGTTTTTAAGCATTTTTTATACTCTCATTGCTTATCACTTGAAGGACAGAGATTCTTTATCTTTGGTGTTTTATCTTGAGCACCTTTATTGGGAACACTAGTTTCTATTAAGTTATTTAATAAAGTCTGAGTTCAATTTAAGCTTAATATGAACAGTTTAATCTTGCTTAGTAAGACGTTATAACACAAGGAATTGGGAATGTGGAGCAGTGGAAAGAATGGGATGCTAAGTATTTGAAGTTTAATCTCTGACCTCAGAAAGCATCCAGAAGAAATTTAAATTCTTAGTCAAATTTTAGATGCAGATTTTAAAGATTAAAAGAACTTCGATAACTTACTGTCATGGATTCTGTTGGAGGTTTTAGTAGGAAGATATTCTGCTGATGGAACCTGTTTTTATTCTGCCAAACTTCTTCTCCACTTAACAAAAAAATATTCAGGAGCAGTATATAAATTCAGGAAAAACTCCTGAAAAATGTGTGCTCTGACCACAAGTCAAATGGTAATTGAAAATGCTGGTATCAGAGGAGGTTGAAAGTAAATGAGCAAATGAGGATGAACAGTTTTTCTGTGAAGTCGGGGTGTGGTTTTGAAATTCAGCAGCTATCAGAAAGAGTGAAATTTGTTATTCAAATGCCCTGTAATAATAGAAGGTTTGCAAAATTTAGTGGATTCAAATAGCAACTATCAACAGGCAGTGGTTGGGGACAAGTTTTTACATCTGTTTAAAACTTCATGAACAATTTAAGTTGTTTATATCAACTACTGGGATGTTTGTTGTTCAGGAAGGTTGGCTTCTGTGAAACTTTCTAGAGGGCTCATACTGATTTCTCCCAGAGTGTCTTTAATGTCATCTGCTCCCAGAACAGGTATTACTTAGCATTAATGGGCAGTTTTGCAGAAAAATTTTTGTTATACTAACTTTTCTGAGTAGCTGTCTTCTCAGTGTCATACATGTGACAAACTTACACAAACGTACAGATCCCAGTTGTTTTGGTAGCTTAATTGCTGCCGATCCCAGTATTTGAATGGAGACTTGTGACCTGTGTGCAGACAACTTTTTTTTTTTGCATTTATATGCGTCTGTGGGAAATTATTCCGCAGAAAAAACAACCAATCCCATTTGAAGTTCATTATTATCAAGATGATGTTTTAAAGTAAGATATGAAGAAAACCTAAGGTTGAAATTCAAGTAACTTAGGCAACTGTACTCCAAAATCTAGTTTCTTACATTCAGGAAGAACTGTACAACAATTAAAACCTTTGAGCCAATCTGTGATTCTAAAACGTGAGACAAGGAGAAGCAAGGAACTTAAGTTTTGACATTCCATGAATTAGCAAATGAATAGCCACGACAAGATTTCTCTTAGTTTTCTATTAAGAATTTTTTACCTTATATATCTTAGTAATGAATTTCCTTTTAATTTTAAAAAAGTGTTGTTCCTGCTTTTTTTAGAAAACTTAATACACAAGTTTTAAATCTATTGATCCATCATAATCTTTAAAAATGCTTCTTATATGATAAAAAATTAAGAATTTTTAATTAATCTGTCAATCTATATCTGTGTGTAATAAAGAAACATTTAATTCTGACACTTTTTTTTTTTTAGATTTCACTGTGGAGTAAGTCAACCTAATCAAATAGCTGGCTACTTTACATAATTTACAGATGGTCTACAGCCAACTTTAAAACAATTTTTGCATGGAAAAGAGAATAATACATTGTTGGTAGGGTTTTTTTTGACCATACAAACATTTGAGAGTGTACACATTCATAGCTTTTTTTTTTTTTTCTCGTTGTAATAATGAATGTTTTTTTATAATATTTGTCACATGGAAAGTTTTTTCACTTTTTTTTTTTTTGGTTCAAAACTGTATGCCTTTTTATCTTGGAAAAACATTAAAGGCTCTTTCCTGATTCTTTTTGGTTACTGAGCCGGATCCCATAATGTTTTTTAAGAGGAGAAAAAGTGGATAAAAGATGCTTAGCTGTGCTTTTTTGAAAAAGAGAATGGTTGTTTATTCAAGTTTTTTAGGAAGAAGTATCCATAAATCTTCCAAGGCAAAATTGTGTGTCTACTGAAATGAAAACTATCATCTTTAACAAAGAGATTTAAAATCAAGTTTCTTTCCCTGAAGCAGTTGATATGCAGACAGGTATGCCTTTCTACTGACTTTTCTGTAAGAAGGATAATTATGGAGAATAGAGCTAACTGGGAACTTACTCTGATGTCTTAAATTGTAAAAGCAAGAGCTGTCAGAGCTTGTCTACCAGTCAAGAGCTGGACTGCCATTTGCTGATGCATAATAACTCATGGTCTGAGCTGCTGTGGGTAAACATCAAACATTAGTAATGTTCAACACACATTTTCAAGTTAGTTTAACAAACATGTTCATTAATGTCAATTAATGCAGGGTTGAAAAACCTTAACAAATGCATACCCTGAACATTATTCTTTTTTGGTTGCTGAGTATTAAAATATCAACCTTTCGTGCAAATCCCTCAAGAAAGTATGATTAGCTAAATTAGATGGATTTTGTAAGAAGAGAATAGTATAAACTGAAGTAGGTGAAACATACTAAAGCTTGCTTTTAAACTGTATGTCAGCCTGATTATAACCACAGCTTCACAGAATAAGAATCCATGATGATGGAAAGATCTCTAAAGATAATCTCTTCCAGTCTCCCTACTCATAGCATGGGCAACTGGAGCAGATCATGCACATTTGAGTATCATTGTACTGCACAGCTACTCTGCTCAACCTGTTACAGTTTTCAACCACCCTCCCTGTAAAACAAGTGAGAGTTTATCACTTTTTTTTCTCATTGTGAATATCGCCTTCAATTCAATCTGAACGTATTCCATATTCAGATGGAATTTTATTTAATCCAGTTTATACCTATCGACTTCTGTCTTTTTAGTGGGCACCACTGAGAAGGGCCTTGCTCCATCTTCCTAATTCCCTCCCATTGGGTATTTATACAGTTGATAAAATTGCTCTGGAGCCTTCTCTTCTCCAGGCTGAACGGCCCCGGCTCTCAGCCCCTTCACGCTGGTCAGGTGCTGCAGTCTTTGAGCACCTTTGTGGTATCTCACTGATCTTGCTCCAGAATATCCCTGTCCTTCAGGTACTGGGGAGCCCAGAAGTGGACCTAGCACTCCAGGGGTGTCTTGCCAGTGCTGAGTGGAGGGGAAGGACCACCCCCCTTGACCTGCTGGAAGTGCTTTTCTCAATCCAGCACACTGAGCTGAAGTGGTTGGCCCAAGAACACTCTGCTGGCTCATGTTCAGCATTTGTCCAGCAGGACCCCAGGTCACTTCCTGTCAAGCTGCTTTCCATTTGGTTGCCTGTCCCCCCAGGGGCAGAATGGAGTGATTTTAACTTACACTTATGTAACCTATGCTTCATCTGCTTGTCTGTGAGAGTGTTGCAGGAGATCCTGTTGAAAGGTGTAGAAAAGTTGAGATAAAGCCACATGTCGCTTCCCTCTCATCTACCAAGCTACTAATCTCATCATAGAAGGCTATCAGACTGGTTAAGCAAGTTATCTACCCCTGCTTTCACTCAGACACTTTTTCTTCATATCCAAATTGGGTCAGAAGCTCATTGTTTTATGCAGGCTTCATGCTGCCTTTGCTTGATTTTCTGCTTCTCAGGATGGGCTGTTACTGAGCTTAGAGGAGATGGTCCTTGAATGGTTGGACTGTAGTGTCTTGGAGGTCTTCTTTTCAATCAAAATGATTTTGTGTTTTTGTGAATATCAACCAGCTCTGTTGGGGCCCTTTTCTCTCCAGGGCTGTAACCCATGGGACTCGACCAAGCAGATCCCTTAAAAGGTTACAGTCTGCTCTCCAGAAATCCAGGGCTATGTTACTGATTTCTGCCATACTCTGTCTCAGGGTCTCACATTTCACCATCTTAAGGTCCTTTCAGCCAAGGCCCCAACCTTCACATTTCCAAATACTTGCTCTGTTTTTTAAGTATCAGATCCAGTCAAGAACTTCTCCTTGTTGCCTCTTCAGTCATCTGCATCAGGAAGTTGTCATCATTGCATTCCAGAATCTTCCTGCGTTTTTTATACCCTGCAGTGTTGTCCCAGCAGCAGGTACCCTGCAAAGGCTAGGGCCTGTGAATTTTAGGCTTCTTCAGTTTGTCCAAAGAAGCCTTATCTGCCTTTTTTTTTTTTACCCTGATCTGGGGAGTCAATAGCAGGTGCCCACAGATTTTTCCACAGAGGAAAAGGGTTGTTTTGGTTACAGTTGGTTTTGTTATTGTCTGTATTTATGTTCTTGGTCACTAGGGGAATTCTAGGGCAGTTTAGTTATAGGGTTAATGAAGTATACGGGCAAGTGAGTATGTAATGTGAGTTATCATCTGTTTTTGGCATAGGACTACAGTAAAGTGGTTTTTTTTAACCTGCCTTTTGCTGAAGGGCTTGTTTGTTAGATCGTTAAGTGTTACTTTTCAAAGTTATCTGTTGCGTAGTTCCTGCTGCTGTTCTAGCTGTGTTGTTTGAGAATTGTGTTTACTCCTCTCCTGCATGAGAGAAACAATCCATTTACTGACTATTGGATTTTATACAACCCAGAGTTTTAAATTTATTGTTTTTATACAGTAAGTAATTGTATTCTTTGGACATCTTTCTGTGGTGTGTTAACACCACAGTAACATTAATACATACTGTAGTTAGTACACCACTAAATACTGCTTTGTCTTAGAACCTTGCATTTAAGAAATAATTGAGTTTTGTTGCACACCAGCTTTTTCATTTTGTCTTAAGAGATTCCTAAGTCATAGCAGTTGTTTTATGAGTAGATACATTTGACCATTCTTTTCTGCTCAGTTTTAAAGGCATAACTGAAGTATGACAATACATTCAACCTTAGCACTTACAGTCTTCTCAGGATTTTTTATTATCCTTGCTTTGATTTTTTTTGTTGGTTTGTTTTAAATGATAGAGAGCGGTTACTGCCAATGTTGTTATAAAGTTTTCCCGCAAGTATTGAAATGTATTAAGAGTTATAAGAACTGTGAATTAATTCTGTTTTTCTCTGTACACAGTATTTGGCAATGTAAGCAGCCATCATCAAGCAGAAAGGCTGCACACCTCAGAGGGTGTTCAGGGATCTCTGATTGATTTACCTGATTTGTATTTGATAGCAAATACCATTAAAGACTAAAACTACTGATTGTCATATTATCTAAGAAACAAATTATTTACATTTTGGTAGAAACCAGACCTTTATGGAGCTTATTTTGGTTTCTTTGAGCTTTTTACACAATAATTGTACTTTGAGTTTTTTTAATTTAAAATTGATTTGAATTTGGCTTAAATTATATAAAAGCTTTAAATTTGTTTTGAAAAGTTCAATTTTGGTTCAGAATCACTCAGATCAAATAGCTTAGTTACATGTATGAATGTCATAATTTAACTTTTTTCTTAAATTTAAGTAGGGTTAAACTGACTTCAGTTTGGTATCTTTCTTGTGGACACAGTCTGTGTATTTTACTTCTCTGAAGACAATGTTCAAAGTAGAGGATTTAGATTGATAAAGCAAATCAACAGGAAAGTTTTGTAAATGTTGATCAAAGTACTTCAAATATTACCTGACATGTTATTCACATGGTGATACATAGAATCATAGAATGATTTAGGTTGGAAGGGACCTGAAAAGATCATCTAATTCCAACCCCCTGACATGGGCAGGAACACCTTAGACCACACCAAGTTGCTCAGAGCCCCGTCCAAACTGGCCTCGAAAACTTTCAACTATGGGACAACCACAGTGTCTCCAGGCAGCCTGTTCCAGTGCCTCACCACCCTCACAGGGAAGAATTTTTTCCTAATATCTGATCAAAACTCTCTGTCAGTTTAAAGCTATTCCCCCTAGCCTGATGACTACATGCTCTTGTAAAAAGTCCCTCTCAAGCTCTCTTGTAGCCCTCTTTAGCTACTGGCAGGCTCCTCTTAAGTTTCTCTGGAGCCTTCTCCAGGCTGAACAGCCCCAACTCTCAGCCTGTCTTCACAGAAGTACCCCAGCCCCTCTGATCATCTTGTGACCCTGCTCTGGACTCACTTCAACAAGTCCATGTCCTTATATTGGGGTCCTAGAGATGAACACAATACTCCAGATGGGGCGTCACAGGACCTTTACAGAGGGGGAGAATCACCTATCTTGACCTGATGGTCACACTTCCTTTGGTGTAGCCCAGATGCAGTTGGCTTTCTGTGCTGCAAACCCACATTGCTGGGTCACTTTGGGCTTCTCATCAATCAACAGACTCAATTCTTTATCCTCAGTGCTGCTCTCAATCCATTCTCAGCCCATCCTGTACTTGTGCTTGGGATTGCTCTGACCCAGGTGCAGGACCTTGCATTTGTTATTGTCGAATTTCATGAGGTTTGCACAGGCCCACCTCTCAAGCCTGTCCAGGTCCCTCTGGATGGCATCCCTTCCCTCTAGTGGGTCAACCATACCACTCAGCTTGGTGTCATCAGCAAACTTAATGAGAGTGCACTAATACCACTGTCCATGTCACCAACAAAGATGTTAAGCAGCACTGGTCCCAATACTGACCCTTGAGGACCACTGGTCTCCACTTGGACACTGAGCTGTTGACCACAACTCCTCGAATGTGACCGTCCAGCCAGTTCCTTACCTATCAAGTAGCCCATCTGTTAAATCTGTGTCTCTCCAGTTTAGAGACAAGGATGTCGTGTGAGACAGTGTAAATGCTTTGCAGAAGTCCAGGTAGATAATGTCAGTTTTCCCTCATCCACCACCTCTTTTAACTCCATTGTAGCAGGCCACCAGATTTGTTCAAGATTTGCCCATAGTTGACAGCATGATTGGCTGTCACCAAGCACCTCCAAGGGTTTCCTGGTTGGGTGGCCTGGAGCAGACCCCCACTATAATGTCACCTGTCCCTGTCCTCTCTTTAATCCTTACACGTAAGCTGTCTGTCAGCTCCTCATCCATCCCCAAGAGGAGCTCAACATGCTCCAGCTGGTCATTGACAGAGGGCAATACCATCTCCTCATCTCCCCTGCCTGTCCTAAAGAGCCTGTATCCTTTCATTCCAACACTCTGGCCATAGTAGCCATCCCACCACTTATTGCCAGGGATGGCAGTAAGATTACAGCCCTGCAGGCATGTGCGCATCTCTAACTCCTGTTATTTTCCACCTGTGCTGCGTGCCTTTGCATGGAGACATGCAAGTTGGACCCTCCACAGGGGTGACTTACTCGCTGCAGTGGCTGGAATTCCTTTGTGCTGTACTGACCTGCGAACCATTTCCAGGCTCTGGCCAACTCTTCAGTAGCTCTGGCATCAAAGCGTTGTGATTGAGGT
This sequence comes from Empidonax traillii, assembly GCF_003031625.1. Taxonomy (NCBI): domain Eukaryota; kingdom Metazoa; phylum Chordata; class Aves; order Passeriformes; family Tyrannidae; genus Empidonax; species Empidonax traillii. Next base: position 319,962 of record NW_020955919.1, read on the forward strand.
GATGTTCCCCTCCACCAGCAACTTTTCTATTGGAAAATGTTTATTAATAGAAAGTCGAAAATAAATGTGAAAATAAACTGAGGAAAATTTCCTGTGTAAAAATGTTTGTCTCCTTGCAGAGTTTAGTTCTGGAAAGGTGCTTAAAAAGTCCTGAGCATGCAGAATTTCTTCTCTTATTATTGTGATATGCATTTCAAAGCTTTTCAATGATAGCTGGAACTCCAATCAGTTGGACTCCCATAGGGCCCACAAAAACATGAAGGTGCCTGAGTTCTTTTGAGTATTTGGAGTCTTTTCCTTGGTTACCTGTAAGATTTGATCAAAAAGGGAAAAATACACTGCAAGATAGTTGTAAATATTGTATTTAATTGTCACATTCAGAGGGTCTTTGTGATGAAAATTATCAGTATTCTTGTATTTTTTTAAAATAGTCTTAAACCATGGGGATGAGTGTGAATGATTTTGCTTTTGGCAGAAAAGTTTTTTAAAGATTATTTAGTGTTGGCCATAATACCCTGGCATTTTTTTTACTATTACTGAGACAACTTTAATTAAATGGTTTCATGCTGCTGTTAAGCTAACCTTGAAATATGTATCGTGATCATTTTTGTATCTCATCTCAACATCCGTTTAGGTTGAAATGAAAAATTAATAAAATTTTCATGTTAGAAACTTTGCATTTTAGGTTTTAGAAGATCAAAATACCTACAGTCATACTATAAACTGAAAACAATTTTTTTAGCACAGTGGCCTGTGATTTCTTTTGCTTTTTAGTAGCTCTATTTCTTCAAGAGGTTATGAAATGTAAAGTACTGTGAAACATTTCATGTTTAAGGGATGGATTCTGAGGGCTGCATGTCCTGGGTATTTTTAGTGCTTTGCCCACTTTTTGAAAAGTGTTTCTTTTCCATACTTGTTTATATGCTTTGTTCATTTATTATCTTTCTTTCATAGTTTTTAGTATCTCAGCATTTTTGTCTAATTTATCATTTTCATATTTTTAAAGGTCCCCAGGTGCATCCAATTTTTCAACTTTACCAAAGATTTCTCCATCTCTATCAAATAATTATAACAACATGAACAACAGAAAGTAAGCAATATACCTTAAAACATTATTTAATTTAATCACCCTGGTGTGACATAAACAAAGTTTGATGTTTTATAACTCCTAGCTTAAGGATTTTGAATTGCTTTGCAATATTTGGCTTGTGAATTGTTACTGGTTACTATTTCGTAGTGTAGGTGTCGTAAAGCTGACATCAGGAAATGGAACAACATTAAAGATGTTTATAACTCTTAGCCGTCAGTAGGGAAGACGCTAAAAGGAATGTTGAGCGTTGTAAGAAAATGTATAAATACTTCATTAAGAGTTTATAATTCTAGAAATATGTTGTTGTTGTTGTTGTTGTTGTTATCCTATCTGAATTTAAATGAACAACAGAAAGATATAAACTGCCTGTATTTATGGTGGTCAGGTTTTCCCATAGTTATTGCTCCTAAGGTATGAGAGCAGAATATGTGACGTCACACATTGACTTGAAATTGTGACATCTGAAGTGTTGTAGCTGTAATGTAGTCCGCAACTTAACTTCTGTTTCATAGTGCTAGAAGATTTGAAAGAGATGAGTCTGTGTGCTTGAGTATTACAGTGAGCAAAAACTTAGTTCCAAACTTCTCACTTTTATGGGTTTTCTCCTTTATATTCCAAATTAAAAGTTTAATGAAGAATGTTATAAAATGCTTAAAGAAGAGCTTTCATATTCCAGTGACCACCTTTGTGTGTAATTTTTGGGTTTTTGTGGTTTTTTGTTGTACACAGCTGTAAAAAAGTTGGTGAATATAGAAAAACATGGAATTATTTCACTTTAACAGATAACGAAGCATCTTGCAAATGCTTGAAACCAGAGAGCACTCATCTTTAATGCAAGCTGGGGGAAGTTGAAAAGCCCTATTCTTACAATTCATTCAAATTTTTATTAATTTTCCAAACATTCATTTTGTTATCAAACATGAAGATGTTAAATATTAAAAAGGTGACATAAGTATTATATATCTTATACAATATCTTCCAGTTAAATACTGCACTTAACAGAAGTGATTTTTCCTAAGGGGTGAAGTGTCACTTGCGCTTCTACAAATTGTAGGTATGCCCAGTTCTCACTGTTGAACAGTTGAAATCCATGTATTTAACTGCAGCCGTTTGTATTCCCTGTGTGACTGTGTAGTAAATAAAAAAAATATTGTATCTATGATTGTGTGAAAAGTTACTTGATCAGAGCTGAGCCTCCAGCTGAGAAGTAACCTCTCCTTCCTCCAGCCATTTTAAATGAAGCCATCAAGGCTCTCCTAATTTTTTTCCGAGTTTTCTTTTTGTTTTCCTTTTTTTAATGTTAGCTTCTTGCTGGTGATGCTCTAGTTATTTTTAGAAAGCACTTGGGAAACCCATTGCCAATTCTTGCAGCTTTTAAAGAGAGTTTGTTCACTTGTGTTATCTGATTTTAATTTTATTTCTTGGTTTATTTTGTAGCCAAAATATGAGCTTTTAGAACTTAAGAAAAAGTTCTGGGGTTTTCTTGTTTGTTTGCTTTGGTGGTTTTTTGGTTGCATTTTTTCTTGGGAAGAGGGGTTTTGTTGGATTTTATTGGTTGTGATTTTTTAAATTTTATGATTTTCAAGAGAAATACATGTACAAGGAAGTAATATAAAATTCAGGTTTGATAAGGAATTGGTCCTTTCAAGTGCTTTAACTTAAACATTCGTAAATCAATTAATAGGTGCGTGTACTGTCTAGTGTTATGAAATACTAGCCGTTTTTCTCTTGTATCTCAAAACACAGTACATCTGGATCTTAGATAAGACAGCTATTTAGCACAGAGGTATATGGTTTTCCTTATAATGTCATAATCCAAATATGATGAGTTTAAAATAAATACTTTAAAAATCACAAATTAATAATGCAATACAAGATATAATTCAGAATAACCTTTAGCAGCACTTCTGTCAGAATACATGTGCAATGATGAAGTTGTATCCATTTATACAGTTTGTACTTTAAAGTACACACTGTTGCATTAAGAATTTTTGACTTCAAGAGGTAAATGGAAAGATACATCTCTGTTTAATTGTGTTCTATCACTTTGGGTTAAGATCAGTTTCTTCTATGTTCTGTTCTTCTCACAAACATCTTCCTGTCCAAGAAAGCACTTCTTTTTCATTAATTATTGCTGTCTTCATTACTTTGCTGATTAACTAATTAATGCCAGGTTTGCCTGGAATTTATTTTCATATTTCTTCTGCATTGTCTCTTATATTACGTGTTGTCTTTAGTACAATAGTGAAACTGTACATTTGGGGCTTTCCAGGATCTGTTGGTACCTCCATATGCACATGAGATGCTGTGACTCTTAAATGAAATTCCAGCATTTGTTTTGAAGATAATTTTAGCTCACAAAGTTGATTTGTAAGGCAGAAAAAGCAAACAGCAGGTTGTGTGTATTCATGATCATAAATACTAGTTGTAAACCTGGTTTTGCAATTACCATAGCTCAGCTATGGAGTGCGAATTACCTTAAAATACTGAAAATATCAGGTCTCTTTATATGGTACACATTTCTGTAATACTTGTCTAATCCAGGAAGTGGTCTGTATAAGAGTAAGCCTCTAACTGGTAGATATTTAATTGTGTGTTGAAGTAGTCATATGTTAAATAACAGAAATAGCTTGTGCAAACTTTCTCCAGTCCAAAACCTTCATTTCTGTGAATGTTTGTTTGCATTTGATGGAATGGAGGATTCCAAATAATTGATCACTGATGTTTTTTCGCCTTTACAGTTTATCTTGTTGAAAGAATAACATAGGAGGATTAGCATAATATGTGTTAGTGGATTCAGAAAAGCAGGGGGAGACACACACAATTTAGGTCTTACTGGAATTTCTGTTTGTTGCTGTTAATAAAGCAATCTCAGGTACGGTGTTTCCTAAATTACATGGAGTGGGAATTAAAAACTCTTTAACAGGGATTTTGCTTGGGGAATTAAGTGGAAAGTTGGTCCATTTCCTTTATTTGTAACCATTGTTTTAGTTTCCTAAAATTACTTGCTTCCATCATTTAGACATCACACTCTGTGTTCATCAGTATCACCTGAAAGTTGCTTTGATGTTTAAAGGCAGGATACAGACAATACACATAAGTCGTTTCAGATACAGCACATGCAGTTCAAAATTTGTAGATGTATAGATAATAAAATCTCATTTGGAAACTTCCTTTTACCATTTTTACCATTTCAAGAACCCTAGATGTTAAAGAACCCTCTGCTTTTCTGTGCATTGTTTCTTCATTAAATGTAGGAAGGTTTTTCAGGAAAAGTAAATGAAGGTGTGGGGACACACTGTTATCACAAGTTACTTTCTCTAAGGTATTTCTGTTTGAATGAAGTTTGAATTCTTTTAGAACAATTTAAGTTTGCAGACTGCTAAAGCTGTAAAGAGACGTCTCCTAGTCTCGTTGCATACAGTAAGCACTCTATTTCATAGGACACGTTTTGATAAAATATCCTAGAACAACAAAAGAAAAATATATTAATAGACCTTACTTACAGGAAGAGTGGTAACCTTATTCTCTAACCCCCTGAAATGTATTTCTGTGGGCCAGTACAGAAGATGAAAGTGGTCACAAGTGTCTTTCCATTTTGAGAAGTAAAATATTTGTCCCTGAGAGCAAACAAACACTGCATCTATCTGCATTGCAATTGTCTGAAACTGAATTGTCATCATGGTACTCATCTAACTTGAGAAAATCTTTTACATGACTACACTACAGCCAAAAAATACCAGCTGCATTTCCTGGCTTCCTAGTATCCCTCCAAAGGTGGCAATTTGTGAAGGGGGAAAGCTGCAGAGAAGCAAAAAAAAAAGGGGGGGATGAAAATCCCTAGGAGAATTGAATTCAGTCTGTTTATTACCCCTACATCTCCTAAATTTCTTAAAGAGATTTCTCTTTTGTTAACCATTTGAGAAGTGTAAGCTTTGAGTCAAGTAAGGAAAGCAGTAGGAAGGAAGCAGGGCTGAAAGTGGAAGCTTACTGTGTACCTTGTGTGTGTATGTTTCTGTTACTGCTGTGCACTGTTGAGCTGGGTCAGGGATTGATTATATTGTGGAGGTTGCATTAGCACCAGGGAGGCTTGTGGTTTTGCTTCCTGGGGGAACTAAGGCTTGCCAGCTTAATGGAATTGGAGTTGACTGCAGTTGCTGGACTGCAGCTGCAAAGGGAGATGGAAGGTAATTTTCCCTGGAGATTCTTATGCATGGGTGAACCAGGGACTAATGATAGAGGAGGGGTGACCACAGAAGCAAGCTTGAAGGAGTTAAAAAAGTATCTGGTGTTAAAGTAAGTTTAAGGATTTAAGTTAGAATTAAACTGAATGGGCAAAACTAACTTTATGGTGGTTTTTTCATTGAGAATAACTAATAAATACAGTGTCACTTACCTGGTTGGGGGTAAGCCACAGAGCAGAGAAAATGCATGTGTACAGAAAAGGGAAGGACTAATATGAAAGTCATCTATTACAAAGAAATTAACAGATGGAAAGTTTGGAAAACAGCAGCTTTATGGACAGTGGAGCTATAAACTAAACAAATTTTAAAGGCCATTTTATGAGCAAGAAATTTTTTCCACTTCTATTTGATATTTTTAATAATTTTATTAAAACAAATCAGTAGTTATGTAGAGTAAGTAATTGTGCACTGAGAGGATAGCTGGAATTCAGTTGGACGTAAAGAGCATGATATCGTTCAGGAGTAATGGCTGTAGTATAACCATTGCGCCATGTGGATCCTCAGACTTTTGCAATTACAAATCTCAATTATTTATCAGGATTTATTCCTTGCATTGCGTATTTTTCCTTACCAGTCTGGGAACTGACTTTAAAACTTTTGTTTCTTGTTCATGTTGCTTCTAATGTGAATGATGCTTAGTGGCTGCAGAAGCTCTCGTGAACTTTAGCCAAAGCTTCTGTCACACAGATTTCATTATGATCAGTGCCTGAAATGGTTAAACCTTTCTGGTTGGTTCTTTTTTTCTAACATCAGTAATTTTGCAGAGCATCCTCTTAGAAGATTTATTTGCCTTTCTAGTGTACTCAGATGTGCTTACTTTACTGTTTGACAGTCATTCTATATTTGATATTTTCACATTTCATCTGAAAACATAATACTCTAAGTATTATAATTTTACCTATTTCATTCTTCTCCAGTTTCTCTAAACAGATGCATCATAGATTTATAATGAAGTTATTTCAAGGCATTTTGCGCATTCTTTTAGCTCTCAAGGCTTTTCTGCATTTGCATGCTGGATTGTGCTGTCCTAGCAGGGGAGCTATAAATAGATTGTCTGATGCAGTGAGGCAGCTATGCCACAGTGGCCTTGGAAATCTCAGCTTTCACCTGTAACTCTGCATTCCCATTCCCAACGACCTCACTCTTGCAGTAGCAGGATGCAAAAGGAACGTAAATGATTGATTGCTGCTGGTGGTGTCTAAAATCTGAGTGTATTAAATATGATGGACCAATGAAGAACAGAGTAAGCTGTGAAGCTGCTCCTGTCCAAAAGGGGTAGGGATATAATAATTGCAGTTACTGCAGTACGTTTGATTTTGGTTGTTTGCACAGGTGACTTTTAAATTGAAATTAGTAAGTCTTTTAAATCCTTTCTTGTTTGCAGAAGTTAGTTTAACATTTTTTATCATTTAAGTTCATAAAGTACTTGTATGTTTAAAGTACTATAGAGTACATGTTTACATTGTGAAAGATGTCTTGTTTTCTTACAGTGTGAAAAATTCAAACTATTGTCTCCCATCATATACTGCTTATAAGAATTATGATTATTCAGAGCCAGGAAGACACAATGAGCAGCCAGGCCTGTGTGGCCTGAGTAACTTGGGGAATACATGTTTCATGAATTCAGCAATTCAGGTATGTACTTTAAAATAAAATCATCTTGTCTTATTACTTGGAAACTAATACCTTGTTCTATTTTGTCATGTTAAAAAACTCATGCTAAGAGATCTGTTAAATAGGATAGGATGAAAAGTGAGGAAATACTTCTATATTGGTACACTGTAAAAGTTGATTTATATAACTGCATTCATAGTGATCAATGTCAGAAAGATGTTTGACCAGCATTCTACATGGGTGAACTTTTAAGTGGGATTCTTTGCTTTTTGTAAGGATTGCCATGCATGTATGTCACAAAAAATATCTTTTCCTTTTGAGATGCATTTGGGTAGTGATAGTAGTGCCAAAAAAAGTGTCGTAAAGTAGATGACTGGTGGATTATTGGACCTTTATTTCTGACTCATTATGTACTTTTAGAGCGCAGGTCAACATGCAGGAATCCTGGAAAATACTTTCCTTTAACCTTTCCTTTTTGAATAGCTGTTATTTCATGGATGAGATATTTTACAGGAATGTGATAGCTTGTTTCTCTGCTGTGAGTGCAAAAGAAATACTAGTATACCTACCATTACTCTACCAAGATAAAAAAAACTTAGTGTTTTTATTTTAAATGGAAGCTGAAGTTGTAGAATAGTTAAACTAGTGTTTAATTTGGTTTTGTTTAGTTCTGGAACCCATATTTTGTCACAGAGCAGTCATGTCAAAAACTATAAAGTGTATTTAAGTTCTCCCTCACATATTTTCCTGCCGACTGTAAAAATACTAGATCTTAACCAAGCATTCTTCAAAGTTGTAGTCCTGCTTTGTCATCTCAAGGGTTCCTGGCTTATGTTTGTGATTTCTTTGGGTAAAATTAAAACAAACAAACAGAAAACCAAACAAACAAAAATTAAAAAAGGCAAATGAGGCATTCCTTCTTTAGACTGTTCAGGTAAAAAGGGAATTTCACGTACTTTCTAACCTAAGTTTATGAAGTTGTTGAAATTTGTTCAAAAGAAGAAATATTTCAGAGTTTCATAGTCTGTGTAGATTTTTTTATCTATTCTTTGTGTTGAAAATCAATGAATAATTTGGCTCCACTCCTCTGTAGCCTTAGGTAGCTGCAGAGAGCCATGAGCTCTCCCCTTAGTCTTGACTTTCTCAGGCTTGAACTAATGCATACAGCTCTCAGTCTTTCCTTGTATGTTGTTCTCCTGCCCCCTGACCATGTTGGTGACCCTCTTCTGCTCTTTCTTACACTGGGGAACCCTAAACAGGATAGTGCTCCAGCAGCAGTCTATCACGTTCCAAATAAAGAGGAAGACTTGCTTCCGTTTCCTCTGACTGCAGCTGCTAATACAGCCCAGCTTACAACTGGACACCTTTCCCACGGGGGTGAACAGCTGGATCACATTTACACAGAAAAGGACCATTGGGTCAAATAATGCAAAGCTGCTTTCTAGCTAGTCAGTCCCCAGCCTGTTAATGATATATAGGGTTATTCCATACTTATTCTATACTTATAAGGCATCCATAACATTGAATTTATTCTTGTTTCTAAAAATGTTTTTGTGAGAATATTTGAAGAGAAATTGAACAGTGCATGGAAGAATTAATTTTTTTTTTTTGTCATGTTACACAAAAGATGGGTAAGCTGGAGGGGAAAGGACACATTTTTCAGTGTCTGTTCTAAATAAAAATTGTGTCATTATGCTATTGTAAAGAAAAAGAATATGTTTTTGTCTAATGTGTCAACCAGAATTATCTTTTAAGAGTTGAATTCAAAAAATAGTCTTAGTACACGGTGATATTTTTTTTAACCTGCTACATTGTTCATCAAGTTCTTCTGATTAAAAATAAGGATAATTTTCATTACTTATGCAAACCTTTATTAAACTGGTATGCATGAATTTTTGCATATATGTAGATTCAAAAGTAACCTTTTAGATGAGGCATGGTTATTGCCTTTGGGAATGTTATCCAGTGAAACAAACTTGTTACTGGTAACGTTAGTATCCCATTGTCTTAAAAGGATTTAATTCTGAGGTCAGCATTGTAGATTATATCAGCTTTTGCTTCATTGCTTCTCAGTTATATCTAGAGAATCAAGTGTTCAAATATGTCATGAGAAACTGTAGCATAAATTAAGAAATACAATTTTGCTGATTCACAAAGTGCTCTGGGTAAGAAAATTAGGTGTATTGAGCAGTGCAGCTTTTAATTTGGCATGGTACCTTTAATATGTCTTTGAAGGTGTGTTTTTTCGAATGCATTATTTGGCAGCCTTCTTAGCAAGGTAATGTAAAGTATCTTTCAGTTTCACCTACTGTGAGTTTAATATTATCTAAGAAATCTCTAGAAGTGCCTTTTAGTGAAAGTATGATATGTTCTTAACACACTAAGGTCTCACAGACTGCATTCTTACTTCTGTCTTTTTTCAGGCAGCAGTACACTCTGGGGTAGGGGGTTAGCGACTGAATGGGATGCAGCTTGGCAGAGAAGTACCCAGGGTCCTGCTGAAAAATAGCTAAACGTGAGCCAGCAGGGTGTTCCTGTGGCAAAGGCAGCCAACAGCATCCTGGGCTGCATTGAGAAGAGTATTGCCAGCAGGCTGAGAGAGGTGATCCTTCCTCTTCACTCAGCACTGGAGGGACACATCCAGAGTTCTGAGTTCACTTCTGGGATCCCCAGAGAGATAGGGTTATACTGGAATCCAGTGAGAGGCTACAAAGGTGATCAAGGATTGCAACATCTGACCTACATGAAGAGAGAGATCTGGGGCTGTTCAGTCTTCTCTGACTTCACTTTTAAAGAGACAGTCAAAAAAAATAGAGTGCTTGCCCAGTGCAGGGTGGTTGTACCTTGGAGGCAAGTAACTGCAGGATGGAGGTGTGCGAAAATATTACAGTTAGTCTTTAATGAACCAAGTTCATGTGAGGAGAGGACATCTCCTACCTCCCTTGATGTACAGGTGCTATGTAGTTTTATCAGCTACAAAGTACCATCGAGTTCCCCTCCTTGCAAAGGTTTCTACAGAACCTGGCTGCAGTGTCTCCACTCTGCTCACCATTCCACCTTCCTTAGCGGATTGTGTTGCCTTACTGTTGGGTGGGGATCATCATGGAGCATGTCAACTGCGTTCCATCCAGTGCTGCCTTTTACTATATGATTTCCGTACTGTTACAACTTCTGTTAGGATGTGAATGTAACTTCTCAGTTTCCTTTAATTTTTACCCCCAGCCATCTTCCCACAGGGATATCCCTTCACAGTTATGCCAACACAGGATTGTCTATCAGGATAAATCTGTTTTCTTTAAACAAAATAGTGTACGGTAGAGTATTGGACTCTGAAATAGTTTCAATTCCATCAATGTTCCCAAAGCTCTGCTTTGACCTCTTCCATTCGATTGGTACTGGGTATAATCAATGTAGCTTCTTCCTACAGAAGCAAAGTTTAGTTTATTCACTTTGCAGCTGATCTCCACTTTTCTCAGCTCTCTATCCTTTCCAAAGAGCACTGAGGCCGCTGAGTGTTCACGTAAGAGCCATTTCTGCTTCAGAAACCACTGCATTTCTCAGACAGCTTCTTGTTGGTCTTGTCTCATGTACAGTGAAGATGGTTTACATCAGAACTGTTATCAGTGTTCCTTGAAGAAGAGGGACAGTTCCTTACATGGCATGATCTCCCAAGTCTGACAAACTTGCCTGAAGGTCCTTGCCCTGTAAGGTAGAAATGTGGAAGTCCTGGCAGTATCCTAAATTTTGTTGCAAGTTCTTTAATAGTTCTTCAATCTATAGGTGGGTTTAGGCTTTCCCTTTTATCTAAGTGATTACTATAAAGAGATCTTTGCCCTTTCAAGTAGTGGCTTTCAGTGTTAAAAAGCTCAGGACATCTGGAGGAAGGATGATGAAGAGATGGGCAAGGGACTCTATGGTGCCACAAACAGCTGCAAGATGAGTAGGAGTAAGGACAAAAAGGTTAATATACCACTGTATTTTTTTCCAAGTGCTGTTCTTTTATTACTGTTCCTTATTTTTAAAAAAGCAATATTTCAATATTATTTCCTATTTTGGTTGTATTGGAACTTTTGTGTAGATTTTTTGAAGGAGGTGTTCTGTGTATCTTATTTCATTTTACTTCAGTGCTAACATCTAAGGCTTCATTTTTATTAATAAGGCCTAAATGTCTGCTTTTGTTGATCTGAGTGTGCAATAAAACAGGAAAGACAAAAGGGAGCTTGTGGACTTTGTGAAAATATGTAATTATGAATGCTTGAACCCATATCAAGCAAAAGAAAAGTATTTGGCAAGTACAGGTTTCATTCACATTGTACATGTACAGATCTATATTCTAGACTAAAAATAAAAAATAATAAAATGGGTTTCATTAGGCATTGTTGTGCTGCCCCCTGTGGACATTTTCGAAGTATTACTGTCCTATTTTGGTGGGATACTAGAAATTAGAGCTCTGTGAAAATTTTATTTTCTTTCACAGTGAAAACCTCAGAGTCCCAAAATTTTCATTTTTTGTTTCAAAAATAGGAGAAGAAAGTAAATGTTTTTCGTAAAAATACTCTTTTTCCAACATTTTGGTTTTATCTTTTTTTCAGTCAGTGTGATTATATGTACTTGACTTCAGAACAGCAGCTGTTGAGAGCTTTGCAGTGGGGTATTTCAGCGGTTTTATTTCTTCAGAAAGCAGATTAATATTCCCTCTACAGCTACTTATGGCTGTAAGTTTATCTAGACCAAAGATAACATCTTTCATTGATACCTGAACTGATTAAGTTTTGGTGCTCTGTTTCAGTAGTCATAAGCATATGGAGTTTGGACTAAGGAATGTATTAACTGAGCTTTTTGCTATGTCTGATACCAAACAGACAAAAGTAGGGTAAGCATGTGTAAAGTAAATCACTTCTTTTCCTATGACTTGGATCTTTCTTTCAGTCCATCAGCTCTTGGTCTTTTATTACAAGGCTGAAATCCAGAATTTCATTGTCTCTTTCCTAAAGTTTTTGTTAAGTAGCACCTGAAGCTGAAGTACTAGGATACTTAAAAGAATATTCAATTTTTAGCTCAATTTCATGATCTTAGTGTCTCCTTGTAATTTCCCCAGTTCACTGGCATGATAGATAGTGATTTTTTTCTCTTCTTTGGAATTCTATTTTTATCATTATTTCTGTGTAATATTGTATATGGGATATGAAGAAATGTTTCCTTGTTCCCTTAGGATTATAGGATGATGCGTGGAACTTCAGGAGGTTTCTGATGCAACCTCCTACTCAAAGGAAGGTTGGCTCTGAGGTCAGAACAGGTTGCCCAGGGCTTTATCCAGTTGGATCTTGAAAACCTCCAAGAAGGTAGAGCCTCTCAGCTCCACTGCTTAACTGTTCTTAGAGTGAAAACTTTTTCCTTATATTCTTAACCTCTCACGTTTCAGCTGATGTCCGTTGTTTCATTTTCTCCTACTATGTACCACCAAGAAGAACCTGGTTCTATCTTCTTAACTTCCCTCTAGGTATGAGAAGGCTGCTCTTGGGTCTCCCTGAAACAGTCTTTTCTGCAGGCTGAACAAGCCCTAATGCTTCATCCTTTTCCTATAGGACAAGTGCTTCTAGGCCACTGACTGTCTTGGTGACCCTCTTTCTTCATTAATTTTTTTTCTTTTTATCAATTCTGTCCTTGCAAACTCTTATTTCAGAATTATCCCATACTTAATTTACAGGGATTTAGAAAAATGTATTTCCTCCTCTATGAAGGTTTCATAGGACAGGTAGACCTGCTAACATGATCACAGTCTAGCATTGGAATTACAGTATTCCAGTGAGACTGTGGCATTGAGATGTGTGTATATGTATGTGTTTATATATGTGGCACTAAAAATAATGATTAATTATTGTTCACTTTCCTGTGCATCCTAATAGCTTTTTTGAAGTTACTAATAAGTAACATGGAACTATAATTTCTGTGTTAATCTTTGTTTTGCTGAAGACTGATACTCTCTCCTGTGGTTTATCTCATAGCTGGTCTTGGAGTTTTTACATTCTGTCCCATATTTCCCATGATCTTTGCACTGAATGACCAGTTTGGGTTCAGAGACTGAGAACTTCATAGAAATTTACGTGGTGAAAGAAAACCTGGGGAGACTGCAGTACCTGAAATGAAGTGCCATTCTTTTACCTCTTTAGTTCACAGTTTTCCATACTTTTACCATATTTGATTTGCTTTTTTTGCTTTCTATTACTCTTCATCTGTTGATATACTCTTAGTTTACTTATGTCTGTGTTTTGAAACAAACAAAAAACCCCAAACCACTAGGTTGAACAGGGCACTAAATCTGATGACTTTGCTGTTTAGTAGATGGTCTTGGTTCTATTGTCTTTTGGTTGGTTTGGTTTTTTGTTTTGTTTTGTTGTTGTTTATTTTTGGTTGGTTGGTTGGGTAGGGGTGAGGTTTAAATTGATGCTTTCCATAAGACTTCCTTGATAAACTACAGCATATCACATTGTGAGAAAATAAGAATGGAGGCTTCCTTTCAGATTGGCTTCTGGATGCTTTTTATCCTGTGACTTTAATTGTGATCTTAAGTAATTCTCTGTTGTCAGCCTTTTCAAGAAGTAAACATGTTTGTAATCATTTAGCTTTGTCAGACTGAAAAGCTGGGTGGATGTGTTAGTTTCAATCTAGGCCTTCCTTGGTGACCAGTTTGTAACCAAGGAAGGGGCAGTGTTCCCAGTATTCCATACGATTTTTACGTAAATCGGGGTATAAATAAGAAGGGAGGAGAGACCTTCGCTCTCTCGGTTTGGGAACAGTGGGCCCTTGCGTTGGTCTCACAGGCTGAGGCCTGCAGCATCCACTGACCTGCCACGTGGAGTTTCGGGGAGTGCTGGCCGTGTCTGCCAATCCTGCTTTTCTAAGGGACGTGGTGAGATTTGTTTTACTAGTTATTTTACTAGTTCTCGGGTTTGATTGCGTATATCTGTTCGATGTCCCTTTTTGTCCCTTTTTCCCCCTTTCCCTATCCCTTTGGGGGGTGTTTGGATTCCCTTTTGCTGTATACATAGCATCTTAACTGTATATAACTATAATATACATAAAATATATATATTTTTTATATAACTAGCTTGATTTCAGGTTCTTCAATTTGCATAGTTTTTTTTCCTTTTCCCTGGGGGAAGAAAGAAGGGGGAAGGGGGGGGATGCTACTGTCTGTTCGGGCATTTGACAGGGAGCCAGGTCCGAACCATCACAGTGGGTATGTGACCAACTGTATTAGTTCTTTAGCAGCTACACTTCTAGAAGTTGTGGTATCTGATATTTTAGAAAATACATCAGGTCAGTATCTCAGAAATTCCTGTGTTCAGGTAGCCACTTGTTCATTCCAGATCTACCATCAGTGTTATCTTATGCTATAGTGTGGAAATCGTTATAGGAAAAAGGGGAATTATCTGTGGTAATCTTCCTGACTTAGACATACAAATATTAAGTCATATCCTGAGAAAGTGACAAAACCAGTTTATCTGGTGAAGACTAGAAAAAGATAAATTAGTTTTTTGGTGAAAAATGCACTGTCAGCACATTGTGTAGTGACTAAGAACCTGTAGAAAAATATACTGGGTTTGCATTATTTACTTCCTTGTGTTGGACATTTCTCACACTAAGCTGATTTCATCTCCTAAACCAGCACAAAAATAATCCAGAAGACAAAGGAGGAGAAAAAAAATAGTGAGATGAATGTTTCTTGTGCAATCAGATGAGGATCAGCAGAGAAGGGGCAGGACTTCTTTGGGCAGTAGGATTTATCGCATTGCTCAAATTGAACATGCAGTTTTACCTGAAGTGTAATTTTATTGGTAGACAGTTTTTGTTTCTGGTCATCTAGTGATACTTGGTAGTCTGTCCATGCATTTAGGTTGAGGCTGAAGATAATGTTTTAAAATTCTAACCACTTCTGTATGGATTTGACAGACTAAGTGTTTCTCCTGGTAGCTGCATGGGTCAGTTTAGAACTGACAACACAGATCTGTGAGGTAGGGGTGCTTGGGATCACCACTAACTACAAATAAAAGCTCTTTGCCATGTAGCAAGAGAAAAATGTACTTTCTTAACCCTTGGTGTCCAAAAGCACCTGTAATACCAGGATTTTTTTCCAATGTTGACAGCTCATGAAAGCTTTAGGTGAGGAGGAAGAGAAAGAAAGGAGTTTGATATAGGCATGAAACTCAGCTCTCTACATCGTGTGACTGGTTTTGCTGTGTAACATTTCACAGGTATGATAGGAAGACATAGGAATAACTTTTTTTGCCCCACTCAAAAAAGTTGCAATTCTTCCAGTCTTAACTCTTGTACTTATGCAGCAGTTTTGTAAAGTATGCGGAGCTAAAATTTTTGTTTTTCTCCTTGTTTGTAGAGAGACAGATGAGACTGATGAAATATTTTACCTTTCTTGGAATCTTTGATAAAGGAAAGAATGCAGAAAAGCTTATAATATTTAATGAAGAAACTTTGCTAAATATGTATGCTAAGGCATGGCATGGGGATCCTTTCTGAGTGATGGAAAAGTTTGTGTTTAAAGGAGTGTGAAAAGTAGTCCACAAAAATTCAAAGTAGTTTCCTGAAATTGTAAATCATACTTCAGTGATTTACATCATGCTATCTCCAAGTGCTGACAGAAGAGACAAACTGGTACAGAGGATAAGTGATTAGCTCAATCTGAAACAAGGTCCTTGACTTCCTTGAACTAATTTCAGCTCTAAACAGCATCACAAAATTTAAAAGAACATAGGAAGGTCTGCACCATTTCTAATTCAAAGACTAGCCCATCTAGCATAGAAGGGAATAGGGCAAGCATCCTTACCTTCCCTTCTCTCCCCTCCCACTCCTGCCATAGAAAAAAAAAATCCTCTTTTCACATGTTTTTGGAATGTAGTATAATTTGAATTAGTAAGCCCTGTTGGCTGTCTCTTCCAAACACCTATGCCGTTTCAGCTTTGTGCATCTCTTAACAACTTTCAGTGAGGAGTCATATACAACTACCAGTCATGTCTCAAAAACTACCTTCTTTTGTTTTAAATCTTGATAACAACTGTGCTGTCATGGTGTGGTTGACTGGACTCCTTTGTTTAATAAATTTTGCGGTTAATCTTTTGACAGATATTATCTGTGCATAAGAAGTTGCAACCAGTCTTACTTTAAAACCATTATTGGTTTCTGAAAAAGATTGATTGGGTTTTTCCTCCCCTTCCTTGCAGCCACTAGACATTACAGTTTAATCTTGGCTGCCTTAACAAAATTGAGACATCCTCTGTTTAGAACTAATTGAGATCACTGTTCTAAAGAGTCTGTATTTCTGTTTGCAGTGTCTGAGCAACACACCTCCTCTTACAGAGTACTTCCTCAATGATAAATACCAAGAAGAGCTGAATTTTGACAATCCTTTAGGAATGCGAGGTGAAATAGCAAAATCTTATGCAGAGCTTATCAAGCAAATGTGGTCAGGAAAATACAGCTACGTTACCCCAAGAGCATTTAAGGTCAGTAGGGAATTAAACCTGAATGTATGTTGACAATTTTGGGTTTGTACTTTTAAGTATACAAAACTTACAGAAATACACAAGAAGAAGAATTTGAGGTAATGTTTATCAGTTTGCAGCCCATTTATTTAACTGTTAAAACACTTGGATGTATATTTAAATAAATGTCACCTGCCCTTGGGCTTTGGTCTTTCAGAATTGGTTTTGACTTCTGTCTCCATATAAAAGCTTATCTGTTATAAGTTTTACCTTTTCAACATGCTCCTGTAGCATCTCACGAGTATCTATTTTTTCTAACAATAAAGGTACCAGAAGTATTTGTATTTAATTTTTAGACACAAGTGGGAAGGTTTGCACCACAGTTTTCTGGTTATCAGCAACAAGATTGTCAAGAGCTACTGGCTTTTCTCTTGGATGGATTACATGAGGATTTGAATAGAATTAGGAAAAAGCCTTACATTCAGTTAAAGGATGCAGATGGGAGACCAGACAAGGTAGGGTTTTTGGTGTTCATCATCTTCATTTTAGTCAAGTCTGTATGTTCTACATGATTGTGCACTGAAAGGTTGGGATTTTTTCTGGGAGAGATTTCAGAAAATAAGACCATAAAATAGAGAGTTTGTTTGAGAACATGTAAATTTCTGTTTATTTGTAAGATAACTGGGAGGGGAGAGGGGTGGGAGGATGGTATGCATTTTTTAAGACTTCATGCAGACCTTTTCTTCAATTCAATGCTGAATTCAGTTGGAAAAACAATTTCCATTCTGTTCTTTTACATCTATGCAGAATTCTGTCTTTCTCCAATACTGTTACTTTAGGGAAACTCTTCATTCATTATGAGTTAATTCATGTGGAATTTTTAGTTTTATTTGCTTTTGTCTTTCCTCAAGTCACTTGGAAGTCTCTCTCAGGCTATGTAATACCACTGACAGAATCTCTGTCATAGGAAAAGCATACATCTTTTAACCTGTGATCCTGATAGTAGTAACGTATCTTACAGGGTCCTTGGGAGTGAGATTTCTATGTTTAGATGGTTACTGAAAATTTTCTATCAAGTACTTTTACTCATAATTGTCACTATTCCTTTCCTACTACTTTGTCATAACCCATACTTTAATTACAGGTGGTTGCTGAAGAAGCCTGGGAAAACCATTTAAAGAGAAATGATTCCATCATCGTAGATATATTTCATGGCCTTTTTAAATCCACCCTAGTTTGTCCTGAATGTGCTAAGATATCAGTAACGTTTGATCCCTTTTGTTACTTGACACTTCCATTACCCATGAAAAAAGAACGCACTTTGGAAGTTTATTTAGTTAGGATGGATCCACTTGCAAAGCCTATGCAGGTAAGTGGCTTAATTCATGTACTAACACCCTGATTCATGTGGCATTAACAGTGAACCTGACTTCCTTTACATGATGTAAATTTATAAGTACAACAAGCAAATCCAGTAAGTTTTGGGTTCTGCTATGAATTCTGAAGTCCCACTTAGGAAACTTGAGGTAAATTATACACACATTCTTATATTTCCGTCAGTTTCAAAGAAGAATTGGTAATTTCATTGTGGTTATGTTAATAAGGCTTCTTAATCTTTAAAACGTATGCTGACATAATTTTGTGAGTGCTGCTGTAGTGAATCTGTATGGTTATAAAAAGTACTTATACACTTAATCCAGACTTAATTTCTTGGTTCCTTAATCACCAAAGGCAAATATTCATAATATGTGGTACAAAAAACCCTATGACTAAATATATTAGGTAGTCCTGAATTTTTCTGTGCTCTCACCTGATTGTCAAAATAAAAAACTTCAGATGAGATTTCTTTATGAAGAGTACCTCTTCTGCCATGTTTTTAGGAATGATAGTATCATATATCTTATAATTGAGTGAAAAAATATACATAAGGTTATCATAACCAAGTTGTGATTGAATGGTTATAGCTGTACCTTACGGGGTAAGTGAGGTTGGGTGAAATAAATTAGACACAGGCAGTTAGGTAGATTCCAAAAAGGCTTAACACCTGAAATTAGAGTACCATAAGAAGGAAAGTCTGGGGGAAAAGGGAGTATTCTCAAAGGTAGTATGAATTAGGGAAGTCAAAGACAAAGGGACGTGTATTAACCAATGGGAGATGAGCCTGCTAGAAATTTAATTAATTGTGAAAATGTTTGCACAAGGGACACACTTGGTAGTTGAAGATGACTTGTATGACCTGAGACGGTTATGCAGGAGTAATAGAGTTTGGGAAAGGTACAAGTTCAGTAGAGTTTTTGTGAGTCTAAATAACTATAAAACTAAAAGACATAACAAACACATGTTATAGTTGGCAATTATTTATAAAGTTATAATACCTTATTTCTAATTAATCCTGTCTTTACTATACAAATAACAGATTAGAGTCCTGTGTGGAATTCAAACTGTTAATCATCAGGTTCTCTTTGTCCGTGTGAAATTAAAATTCGTCAGCTGCCATTGCGTTTTATTTTCCCCAGTCATATCAACAACTTGTGTTGTATTCCAGATTGAATAATGTAGTCGATAGCATGCATATTACTTAAATGCTGAAATAAGTAAGTGCTGTTGAAATAGAAATCTGAGTAATTGGTGCCGTTAGTCTTCTTAGAGAGAAAATAAAATAACATTTAAACCAGCATTTTATCAACTAATAAATAGAGTATTCAGAGTGTGCGTGTTTGTAGAGTAAAGTTGTGCAGGTAACTATTACATTTTCAGCAGCTTTTGGAATTTGTTTTAGTTCATTTACATGCTTCACACCTTAAGTTCAAGAATATGAAAGAAGTATGTGAAATATGGTGAACATGTGATAAGTTGTTTGGGTTTTTTCCTCATGTATATTTGTTCTCTTAAGAAATTAAAATTATATTTTACTTTTTAGTACAAAGTAGTTGTTCCCAAAATTGGAAATATATTGGATCTTTGCACAGCATTGTCGGCTTTGTCTGGTGTTGCTGCAGATAAGGTAGGAGTGATCTCTTATATGAAGCACAACAATGAACATTTTAATGCACATTAACCTGATTTAATGATGGATACTCCATTTTCTTTTTAGATGATTGTTACTGATATATACAATCACAGGTTCCACAGGATATTTGGCATGGATGAAAATCTAAGTAGTATTATGGAACGTGATGACATTTATGTGTAAGTACCTAAGTATGTAAGTACATTTATGTGTAGGACATACATGCTTCATGTCTCCTTGCAGTTTGTTTACTTATTTGCAAAAGATTAAAACCTGGACATCAGATAAAGATGAAACTGTATTATTTTTTTTATTTTCCCCCTTTACACCTTTTTATATGACCATCGTTCTTTGTATTTCTGATTGTTTTTCTTTTAGATTTGAAATCGCTATCAATAGAACCGAAGATACGGAACAAGTTATAATTCCTGTTTGTTTAAGGGAAAAGTGCAGGCACACTAGCTATAGCCATAGTGGTTCTTTACTGTTTGGTCAACCTTTTCTCATAGCAGTGCCTAGAAACAATACTGAAGATAAACTCTATAACCTGCTGCTGCTAAGAATGTGGTAAGGTTATTGTTTACCGAAAAATATGTTTCTTAACAGAGTAATGCTAATCGTTGGAATCAGTAGGCACTTATTTTTACATGCATTTCTGACAAACTGATTAGATCTGAGTACTTTGTCTTTTATTTGCTTTCTGTTACATTTATTAAATCTGAAATTTTAGCCCCTTGAGATATGAACTGGTATGGATTTTAATTTGATTTCTTGTTGACATGACCTCATCCAAAAAGTATTTGAGATGACAATAGAGAGTTAATCTGTATCATCAGTTTAAGGTAAATAATTTTGTTGTATGCTTAGCTGATAATTGATATTGTGGAATTGATATAGTGGAAATGATGTCCAATCATTCTGCTATGGTTATATCTCCTGTATCTATTGTACAAGTATTCTAATTTATGTTGTAAAAGTACATGATAGACACTTTCTGAAACTAGACTGGAATTAGTGTCATTATGTGGAAGAAATTGGAATCATATAAACTCCAGTTTAAATTTATGCTTCATATTCTGTTGATGTAACTTTCTCTGTAATTGAACCCTTATAATTTTTTTTCTGTTAAAAAATATGATTAATGAACAGTTAAAGAAATTATTGCTGGACAAAGAGAGACTGATCCTAAGAATCAAGTTGTTTAAAATAAGTAGCTGCCAAAAATGTAAGGTCGTATAGGGGTAGGTTTTCAGGTGTTCCTGTAACAGGAGACATGTTTGGCAATAAAACTGTTAATTCTGAATAAATGAGAAAGAAGTGCAGAAATGCAGTACACTAGAAAGAATTTGTTTTAACAATTTAATGAACAAACTGGTTTGAACAAAGTAAATATTTAAAAATCCATTGCTTCTAACTGTTTCTTTCACTTGTTATATTTAGCCGATATGTAAAAACATGTACTGAAAGTGAAGATACTGAAGGATCTCTGCATTGTTGTAAGGACCATGGTATCAATGGTAATGGCCCAAATGGAATACATGAAGAAGGATCTCCAAGTAAGACTGGAATATCAAAACCTGCATAGTATTACGGATTCAGTTTGAATCAGAAGTTAACTCTAATGTCTTCTCATTTCTTGCATTTTACTCTTCTGATTGCTTCAGGTGAAATGGAAACAGATGAGCAAGATGATGAATCCAGCCAGGATCAGGAACTTCCTTCAGAGAATGAAAACAGCCAGTCAGAAGATTCCGTTGGAGGTGACAATGACTCTGAAAATGGGTTATGTACTGAGGATACTTGCAAAGGTCAACCACTCACGGGACACAAAAAGCGATTATTTACATTCCAGTTCAATAATTTAGGCAATACTGACATAAACTACATCAAAGATGATACCAGGCATATTAGATTTGATGATAGACAACCTAGGCTTGATGGTAAGTCATGGGGAACAGGTTGAGCAACGTTTCGTTCTGATACTCTTTTCTGACTCCATTTCTGTGTTTCATTTTATCTGTGTAATATTTGATATATCTTTTTTTTCAGTTGTGAATTCTGTATGAATAGTTAATTTGTTATTGAGATTGACTCTTAGAAATGCAGAATTTTTGTGGGCTTCAATTTTTCATCTTAAATTCATGATAACGTTGTTTAATTCATTTTGAAGAATGTTTGCCCAAAGTTAATCCAGTTTCACTTAAAGCAAGAAATAATATTAAGAGAAAACATTTTTTTTTAATCTTAGAAAGATCTTTCCTTGCTTTGGATTGGGATCCTGAATTGAAGAAGAGATATTTTGATGATAGTGCAGCAGAGGTAAGCTGTTTATGTTGCTCCCCTTTCCAGCACAAATAAAACTTAAATGTAAAAATACAGGTTAATTACTGTGACATGAGACATTGTAAGTCTTCATGAGAAGCAGCTAACATATCTTTTTTTCATGTTATTCTTAGTAAATATCTTGTCATAAATAAACTTCATATATGCATCCAAGTAATTAGCAAATCTGAGGCTTACAAACTTGGAATTAAATCTGAAACTATGAACACTTTTTGCTTGAATGGTTTCTAATCAGTTTTTCCATATATAGGAGCTTTGTAGTTACTGTTTAGTAAAACGACATCACTAAAATGAGTTTTGTTTCATTTGTTCTCTTAACTCAAGAAATACTTCTCTTTAGGATTTTGAAAAACATGAAAGCGTGGAATATAAGCCTCCCAAAAAGCCTTTTGTGAAATTAAAAGATTGCATTGAGCTGTTCACAACAAAGGAAAAACTAGGTGCTGAAGACCCATGGTAAGTGCAAAAGCTGAAAAATTGTTAGTTCTATGGTACATCTCTCAAAGTATATTCAAAATCACACATGAAGCATTCCTAATGGTATTTTGAATCTTGTTATTTCAATCCTAGTTGAAGATTCTCAAAATGTTTTCTACTTTGATCCATCACTTAAATTGTTACCATGTGCAGAAGATTATGTTTGTAAGGGAAACAGTTAATGCATTGGAAATTAGGAGGAAGGGTTTATACGTAAGATATTCTAGTCTGTGAACTATGATGGACAGTGAATGAATAATATTATGACAAATTCAGTGCAGTGGTTTATGAGATAAGAGAGGTTGTTTCGTACTATTAATTTTTTATGCAAATACATAACTTGCATTGATCTCTGAAATAGGGATGTGCTTAAAGGGTAGGTTTGTGGGATGGGGGATGTCTGTAGTCACTAGAACTGCTCAAATTTACCATTTGTTTTCAGTAGACAAAAATTGATTCATGGTTCTTTCAAATTATAATTTGGAATCATATCTGAATATTCACAATTATAGTATGTTCCCATAAGATCCTTTTTCTCCAGGAATTTTCTAGTAGATAAATCCTTCACCAACAACTTTGAGCTCAGAATTAAGTTTGAAAAGACTGTCTGCCAGTTTTGTCTTGTAGATACCTAAAAGTTTTGGAGACCTTCAAACGTTGTCAACAGAGGTCCTCCTGTATTTGTGCAGCGTAGGGGGCTAACTTAGAAGTCTCATTTTTTTTCTGGGTTTGCTAGATTATACAATACTGGATAGAGTATTTGAGATACCATATAACTCAGGTATGGTGAAGCACTTCCATTTTTGCAGCACATTTTAAGCAGATTATTTAAACTACAATATAAAACTATTGCAGAAGTCAAGAAGCTGCTGCTAGATACATTTCACCAAAGGTCATTAGTCAGATTTTTCTTCATTTGTTAGGTCTTCACACGTCTAGTCTACAAGAGCTCATCATCCCTAGTCCAACACTATTGGTATTCTAGATATTTTAAGTCATCTGGGAAAACAGGTTTTCAATTACAACCTGCCCTTACAGTTCTCCTAATTTCTTGTCTTTATCTGATGTTGCTATTTAAAGACATTTGTGCAGTCTTTTATTTAGGGCTCATCTCTTTTTTATTTTTTTCCCCTTAGATTTTTACTAGTTAGAGAAGAGTTGCTTCCATTCATTTTTCTTATTTATCTTCCTGCCTGAGCCTTCATTCCTGAAAGATTCAAGTACACATTGTAGGAAACAACAATTTATAAGTCACAGCCTGTTTAGTACTTGCCTACTAAGAAGGGAAGTTTTTTTAGTAGTCGCTGTTTTTACGTGTAGGCAGGATGGGGTCGGAGACAGATGAATTTGGAAATTGAAACTTGAAAAAGTTGCAGTTATCTGTTATTTTTGGCTTTTCTTATAGTCAGTTTTATAACCTAACCCTCCATCTTTTTTTGTATAAAATACAAGAAAGCTGTGTTTTAACTAAACGTATAGGGAGTCCTAGAGAAGATGAGAATTCAATATTGGGGGATTGCTACTTTTGAGTTTAGAATGCTGTTGAGCTTCACTGTGATCACACTTGCATATTTTAAACTGAATCAATATTGTTAGTAACAAAAGAAAAAATGTGTGTGGTTGAGTTTTTCTCATTCAGTTCCTCCCATATTAGTGACTTTCTCTGTAGTAATGTATTTTTAAATACATATGGACTACAGCTATTTAAAATTGATTTTTTTTCTTTTAGGTATTGTCCAAACTGTAAAGAACATCAGCAAGCTACTAAGAAGTTAGACTTGTGGTCACTGCCCCCTGTACTGGTAGTTCATCTAAAGCGCTTTTCCTACAGTAGATATATGAGGGACAAGTTGGATACATTGGTTGACTTTCCAATAAAGTAAGAAACCTAAATAGTTTGCTTCTAGAAGTGTAAAAGCATGACTAGGGCACATGTTTAATACAGCAATTATGTAAAATGGGTGTGTTCTCAGTTTCTATGTGTGTATCCAGTACTCACTGTACTTGTAGGTTAAAAGTATGAACTTGGAAAAATAATTATAGTAGATAAATATGGAAGATTACTGGTTCCTGCCCCACTTCTAACAGAGTGAAAGAGATGCACTGTCAGAATAGTCTGGTGTATGTTGTTTTTTTGTAGGGAATATAAGGTAAAGGGCTTGAAGACCACCAAAATATAAAATGGTTAAAAATATTAACATGGATGAATTTTGGTTGGATTTTTTTTGTATTCTTTTCATTTTATTTTGTTTTTTAACAGTGACTTGGACATGTCAGAGTTCCTTATTAATCCTAATGCAGGGCCTTGCCGCTACAACTTGATTGCTGTCTCTAACCACTATGGAGGAATGGGAGGAGGACATTGTAAGTTGATTTCAAGTGTCATCATTCTACATGTCAGCTTTCTTTCTGTGTTGATTTTGATTTAAGTACTGATCACTTTGAATCAGTGGTGCTTTTTAATGATTTAGGGACAATTTTTTTTCATTGCCTTGAAATGCTTTCACAAGTACTCTAACATAAAAATCTGTATGCAATGAGCTTTCAAGGATAATGGTAGGTTCTTTTATACTTCTAGCTATGCACACTGCGAAAAGAGAAAATCTAAGAGCTCCATAAGAGCTGCTGTACTCCTACAACTGATTTTGCCTTGCTTATCTGTATTTTTTTTTTGTTCATTGTGCAACTCCTTGAAAGTAGAGAGGAAAAAAGTGTGAAAGGGGATTCTAATACTGATCATAGGTTTAAGTTAGTTAAATGTGAAGTATTTGACAGTAACAGACTCTAGCAACTGATCTATGAAGATACAAAGTCCTAAGACATTGTACTTTTTTGTCCTAGATACTGCTTTTGCGAAAAATAAGGATGATGGAAAATGGTACTACTTTGATGACAGTAGTGTGTCCACTGCATGTGAGGACCAAATAGTGGCAAGTACCTTTTGTGTTTCTAAAATTGGGACTGTTGATATTTTCTTCTTGAGGGAAGAAAAATGAAGAGTAAACCATGAAACTTGCATTAAATTTGTAGATAGTAGTTTGTGTTCTCTCAAAGGACAGTACAAACCAAAAATGGTTTGCTCCAACATGCAAAAATAACTTAAGTGAAAGATCTAGATTTCTTTGTAATTTCACCTTGTATACTTGTAAGGAAAAAAAAATAAATTTGTAACTTGGGTTGTAAAGGTTTTGTTTGGGGCCTCGTGAACATATTACACTTCTCTCTTTTACAGTCCAAAGCAGCATATGTGCTCTTCTACCAGAGACAGGACACAATCAGTGGAACTGGCTTTTTCCCACTTGACCGGGAAACTAAACAAGGTGCTTCAGCTGCCACAGGCATCCCACTAGAAAGTGATGAAGACAGCAATGAAAATGATAATGATATAGAAAATGAAAATTGTATGCACACTAACTAATGGGAAGAACTAGAAGCCATAAAAGAGACTCTTACTGGGGATACAGATGGAAAGAGTGAAAATGCCCACCAAATTAAGAATAAAAATCTGAGATGGGGAGTTTCAGATAACAGAATGTAAATCTTTATTACATTTTAACATGTGCAGTACTTGAAGTGAAACAATAAAATCTTAAACAGAAATTGTCTCTAATGCATTTACAGTCTCGTATTCACAAGGTATATATAGGAAATCACAAATAAACCCCTTTTAAGTTTCTGCTGCTATTCTGATGGATTATGGGTTTTTTTTGTTTGTTTTGGATGTGAGTTAATAACTAAAATATTAAATCTGTGGACTTCTGACATTTATTTTATAAGTATTGCAAGAATACTACTGCCAAGTCTAGTTTCTGGATGACTATATAAATGTTCCTTAGCTGCCACACAGACTACAAGTAAAAATGTCATAAATAACTACAGTAGTAGTTTTTTTGAAACAGCAAATTTTTGTTTCTCCCTAATTTTTTTAAAATTTGGTCACAATAGAAGAAATAGCTTGAAAAAGGTGGTTTAACCTTTTGTGTTATAGTGGAACATCCAGAATATTATGTTCATCTTACTGCTGCTGTGGAACAGGTTCTGGATTTCATGCTGCATTAACAAAAAGGTTTTCAATTAAATGTAAGTATCCATTGTTGCTTGTTGGAATCTACTCTGCAGACATAATTCCTGTTATCTTGCTTATAAGATATGCATAATTTTAATCTGGTATCAGTCCAAAATTTAAAATTGTGCTGTAAGTTCTCTTTCCCCAGTTTTTGTAGTTTGACAGCTTGCAAACTACTCTGTATTAAGGTCAAAGTTAATAGTATTCTGTATCCATAGTAATGACTGTGTATCAGGCTTAGTTGAGAATTTTTTCAGTATAACCTGCCTTTAAATTGTTAATTAACAAAATCACTTTAAAGGTAGACCTGTTGATTTTCTTTGTGTGTTCCTGATGGAATTCACCTTAGCCTTACAGTGTATCTGAAAAGGTAACTCATAATTATAAGAGAATTGGCATTTGCATGTTCAAGTCAGAACCTGTACAGTATATAAGGCATACAAACTCCGAATTGGATTTCAGTTAACTATGTTCAGGGGTCCAGGATGCCAAAATAAGTGTGACAGTTTGAAACATTTTTTGATTTGCTGCTTTCCCATTGATCTAGTTGGAAGAATGTATTGTTGATTTGTATACAATACTGCCTTTGAGAGGGGCTTTTAAGTGTGGGGGCACACGTCACATATCTACTACCTGGAGAATTGCTTGGTGTCCCACTGTTTAAACAATTTTAAAAAAGAAAAAAGCAAAAAGTCTGATGTTCTTCACTTGAACTAATCAAATACAATAGGTTATAAATTGTGTATTGTAAATAAAAGTTCACTCTGTGAGTGCACATTTTGGTAAATTATTTATTTATGTTAGCATTAAAAAGTTTAAAAAATTGCATTTGACCAGGATATAAATGAGATATGTTGGACATGGCTTTGCTTTATACCTTGATATTAAAACTGGTGTTTCATCCTGGTATTTTAAAGCTGCTTTGAGGTTTGTTTTT
>NW_020955919.1:347434-354969 GCF_003031625.1 Empidonax traillii
TTCACTCTGTGAGTGCACATTTTGGTAAATTATTTATTTATGTTAGCATTAAAAAGTTTAAAAAATTGCATTTGACCAGGATATAAATGAGATATGTTGGACATGGCTTTGCTTTATACCTTGATATTAAAACTGGTGTTTCATCCTGGTATTTTAAAGCTGCTTTGAGGTTTGTTTTTTTTTTTTTTTTAAATGTAAACTAACCTCCTGCATGACAGAGGTTAAAATTTTGTCTGCACTTGAGTTCACTTGGGTTTACATTTGAAATGCGCATGTTTATTTATACAGATTTCAATAAAGCTATTCAAGGCCTTATTTAGTGTTGCATTTTTTTCCATGCTTTTTTCCCCACAGTGTGTCTGCATAATCTTTTTCTAAGACTTACATTCTCAGTTACAAAATGGCTATTTAATGACCAACACAGAATAAGATTAATAATATTTCCAGACAATAGTATATAAAGAGGGGTTTCTGTCCTGTCATTGGCTCTAAAAGTATTTATAAGGCTGCAAAAGCAGTGTATTGTCGTAAATATTTTGTTCTTAAAAGTAATACTGTAACAGTAATCAATGGAAAGATACTAATCATGAGATGGTTGGTGAAATCAGGGAATATATTTAAAGTTACATAAACCAGTGTGGGCGGGGGGATGTGGGGGTGATACAAGCTTTTGCCTTAAAACCTTGTATTTAGGTATGGAATACAGTAACCCAGTACAAAGCTTTGATCTAAATATTTATTAATTGAATGAGGGTTATCTGTGGAGTAGAGGAAGTAATTCTGGAGAACTGATGTACTCTTTGAATAACACATACAAAGAGGCCCCCTACATTCATACTCCTATTTGTTTTTCCATATTGTGTTAGCCTAGAACTTGATGGAAAAAATCGGAGAGGAGCAAAGGATCTAGTTTGATTTACCAAAATACTTAGGAGTTGATAGGTCGGAGCTTTAATACCTGATAACTCGGGTCTCCTAGCACACCTCATTCTCCCTTTGAAAATGCAAATACATATACATGCAATCTTATATTTGAAGGAATGTACTTACCTACTAACAGTTGTACAATCCAACTAGAATTTAAAAGGGTATTTATCAAAATAGCATTTAGTTAGTAAAACTTACATTTATTATTAATTTGGCTTCCAAGATTACATGCACATGGTTTCTGTAATCAGCTTCCTAAAGAGAGAAAAAACCAGCAACGTTTCTATGGGTGTCTCAAAGGTTTCTGGGAATTCAGTCAAGTTGTGAGTGTCATAAAACTATGTATTCACACATAAGATATGATAACTCATCCAGTGTGGACATGCTTAACACGGTAGAAAGTATATTATTATTTACAGTGTTTATCAAAAATTATTGTCACTCAACTAGACATTTATATAGAGAAGAGGACCCTAACATGTCTCTATGAATCATGTCAGATAAAAATCTACAGTCAGCTTTCTTTTTTCATCAAAAAGCTTGCTGTAAATAAGTATCAACATAAACCCTACAATTACAAGATTCACTTAACCTTATTAATAAGACAGTCACCAAAACAAAACAGAGTAGGAGGCAGAAGACAGCTTGTAATTCCCAGTTACTCCATGGATTTTGTGACAGCAATATGTCATTTAAAGCCACGCTGGAAGGGAAGGAGAGGTGCAGAGATACTGCCCAGGACCTCTTGTTCTAGTTGGCTCCAGACAATGTTCTGAATGCTTCAGTGCAGATCAGGTCCCTGATCTCTTCCATCACCCTCCTAAATTCAAGTCCCACCTGCCTTTCTGGCACACTGAGGTGAAGTTTGCAGCTTACAGTTGAGCTGACAAGATGAGAAAAGCTCTTAAGATGTTCCCCTGCCAGATACTGCAACTACCACTAGTTGCTGATGGCAGAGCCACAACCCCTTCTAGGTTTCCCAGGAAGTTAGCCTTGTGTTATGGAGTGAAGTGTATTTATGTAAGTAATTTCAAATCTTTAGTAGGAAGTCAGTAGGACTGGCAAAGTAATTAATTGGTAAACCCACTAGTTTTCTTCAAAAATTACGTCGCCTTCTTTGATATCAGACTTTGTATTTGCAAGTTATGGCTTTTCATTGTTTCTACACACTCGTTACTTTGACAAAGAAAATCACCATAAATGTAGTGAAACAAGAAAGCTGTATCTGATAGAATAAGCATATTTTTAGTCTGCAGGCAAACTGCTCTCTTGAGATTTTTTTAATTCTTTTTCCTTAGGGGGTAAACATTGTGAAAATGGTTCCACTTCCCTAGTTCCAAGATTGCATGCTTTACTGGCATCATGTGCTCCTGAGGCAGGCAGAGATACCTATCTTACTAAAAAGAAATTACATCTTGTGGTGATATGGAAACCCTGGAATAGTCCAAATGTGACAAATTTATTTAGGGATTACTGGGTTACTATATGCCTGTGTATTGGGTCTGGCTGAGCCGGAGTTCATTTCCCCATTAATAGCTCTCACAGTGCTGTGCTTTGCATTGGCAGCTGGAAGGGTGTTGATAACACACCAGTGTTTTGGCTACTGCTGAGCACAGCACCAACACTGAAACATTCCTTCCTCAGTTGAGGGCAAGATCCTGGGAGGGGGCCCAAGTAGGCCAAAGCTGACCCAAACTGACCAAAGGGATATTCCAGACCATATGACGTCAGCTCAGATATAAAAGCTGAGGCAAGGAGCAGGAAGGGAGGCATTCATTGTTTCCAGTGGCTGCCTGCTGAGGGACCATCATGCGTGCTGGAGCCCTCCTTCTTGGGAGTGGCTGACCATCACTGTGGGCAAGCATTTGCTTTGTTTCTGCTTTAATAAAGTGCCTTATCCCAACCCATGAGTTATTTTCCATCTTACTCTCTCCCCTGTCTGGCTGGGAAGAGGAGTGATAGAGAGGCTGGGTGGGCACCTGGCATCCAGCCAAGGTCAACCCACCACAGCAATATAGCATAAACAGTCACCCTGGGCCAAATAATACAAAAGCTGATACAGGACTTTAATAAAGAATTCACATCTGTCCACATGCCTTTATGAAAAGTAAATTTTGTTATATGGGCGGGCAGTAATTGAAAAAGACAGTTGATAAATACGATAATTTAGATGCACCTACAATTATTTCAGTGCTTGGCACTGAATGGTCACCTTAAGTATCACATTGCTGTCATCAAAACATGAACATTATGCAGTATCACCAATACAAAGTTTAGGAACTGACCAAAAAGCTCAAAATAGTTTCCATCAGGAAGTCATTGTGGAATAGGGATGTTACTGGAGAAGTTAGTGACACCTGGTCTAAAATTAATGTTTTCATTCAATGTGCAAAATATTCTGATCATAGCTACAAAATTCAGATGAGCGATGCTTATTTTCAACATCTGTCAGTGTTCTAAAATACATACTACGCTGTGGGTGTTGTGTAAATGTGAGTGTGTCTTTTGGCTGAGGAGCAAGTGCAAACAGAAGTGACAGCAATTACTGAATCTATCATCTATACCTATTAAAAGCAAATAAAAAAAACATACTGATTTTTGGTATAGGAAATAATGCCCTACAAGATGTTTTAAGGAAATTTAAACTTAGCTTTTTGTGTCATAGTTTTCAGATAATGTAGTGCAGATTAAGAGATAAATCAAAGAAGGTTGTAGTACTACTTAATATGGGAAGCATTTGGTTATCCTCTATAATCTTTGAATTTCTGTTTAGGTAATGTCATGGTCAGTCTGAGACTCTAATTTAGGAAGCTCATTTTTAGGATGTAAATTGTTCCTGTAATATCACAGAATCAAAGATTCACAGAATATGCTGAGCTGGAAGGGACCCGCAAGGATCACTGAGTCCAACTCCTGGCCCTGCAGAGGACCCCTCCCAAAAGTTACACCATGTGCCTGGAAGTATCATCACCATCCTCAGTCAGGCTTGGTGTTGTCTGTCCCCAGGGAAGCCTGTTCCAGTGGCCAACCACCCTCTACGTTGAAGAACTTCTTTCTAACATCCAGCCTAAACGTCCCCTGGCACAACTTCTGGCCATTCCCTTGGGTCCTGTCACTGGTCCACCACAGAGAAGAGATCAGTGTCTGCCCCTCCTCTTCCCCTCATGAGGAAGTTGTAACTGCAACGAGATCACCACTCAGTCTCCTCTCCTCCAGGCTGAACATACCAAGTGACCTCAGCCACCCCTCACACAGCTTCCCCTCAAGCTCCTTCACCATCTTCGCTGCCCTCCTTTGGAGGCTCTCCAACAGCTTTCTTATGTTGCAGTGCCCCAAACTGCACACAATATTCAAGGTGAGGCCACCCCAGTGCAGAGCAGAGCAGGACAATCACCCCCTTCAACCAGCTGGCAATGCTTTGCCTGATGCCCCCAGGACACAGTTGGCCCTCCTGGCTGCCAGGGCACTGCTGGCTCATATTCAAGTTGCCATCAACCAGGACTCCCAGGTCCCTTTCTATGGCACTGCTTTCCAGCATCCCATTCCCCAGTCTGTATGTACATCGGGGGTTGCCCCATCCCTGGTGCAGAATCCAGCACTTCCCCTTGTTGAACTTCCAATAGTTGGTGATTGCCCAGTCCTCTGATTTGTCGAGATCTCTCTGCAGGGCCTCCCTGCCTTCGAGGGAGTCAACAGCTCCTCTCAGTTTTGTGTCATTTGCAGACTTGCTCAGTATCCCTTCCAGCCCTGTGTCCAAGTCATTTATGAACACATTGAAGAGCGTAGGGCTGACAATAGAGTTCTGTGGAACCCCATCAGTGACAGGTCACCAGTCTGATGTTACCCCATTCACTGTTACCCTCTGTGCCTGTTTATCATGTGTTTATCCAGCTGTGCTGGACATTTCGTCCAGAAGGATCCTGTGAAAGACAGTATCGAAAGCTTTACTGAAATCCAAAAAGATTATATCAACTGGCTTCCATTGATCAGCTAAGTGGGTTACATTGTCATAAAAGAAAATAGGGTTTTATAAGTGGGACTTTTCTCTCATGAGGCCATGCTGGCTGTGACCAATGACAAAATTGTCTCTCAGGTGTTTTTCAACACACCTCCCAGAATAATCTCCATAACTTTTCCAGGCACTGAAGTGAGACTGACAGGCCTGTAGTCTCCAGGGTCCTCAGTGTCCTTCTGGAAAATCAGGACAAGGTTTGCCAGCTTCCAGTCAGCTGGGACCCCTCTGTTTTCCCAAGACTGCTCAAAAATCATTGAGAGAGGTTTTGGGAGATCAGCCAGATCTTCGAGGATTCTGGGATGAATCCCATCGGGCCCCATGGATTTGTAGGGATCCAGCTGGACCAGCAGATCCCATGCAATTTCAGGGTTTAAGTCACAGTCATGTTCCTTCAGCTCAGGGCACTGAGACCCCCTTGGTCCATCATCTGTGTTGAAGAGAGAGGCAGAGAAAGCATTAAACACCTCTGCATTGGCTCTGTCTCCATTTGTGAGGTGACCATCCCTTTCCTGTAACAGGACAATGACATTTCCATACTGGCTATTGCCGTTAATGTATTTGAAAAAACTCTTTGTATTGTCCCCCACATTTCTGGCAGCTTCAACTCCCGTTGAGCTTTGGCCACACAAGTTTTCTCCCTACAGTGGCAAGCAGCATCTCTGAATTATTCCCATGTCACTTGACCTTGCTTCCACTGGTCATCCACCTTCCTTTTTTGCCTTATCTCTAAGAGAAGATTCCTGTTCAGCCAAGCCAGCCTTCTGCCTCACCTTCTTCACTGCCAGCATTTGGGAATTGCCTGCCCCTGAGCCCTTAGGAGGTGATGTTGAAAAGGCGATCAGCATTGATGGACCCCAGCACCTGCAAAAACATTTTCCTAGAGGACCTTACTCACTAATTCCCTGAACAGCCTGAAGTTTGCTCTCCTCATGTCCAGAGCTGAGGTTTTGCTGGCACTTTTCCTCCTGTCAACAGAGATTTCAAACTGGATCCCTTTGTGGTCGCAGTGGCCAAGATGGCCACCAATCTCCACTTTGCTCAGGAGATTCATTATGCTGACAAACAGCAGATCAAGGAGGGCATCCTTCTAAGTCAGCTCCCTTAGGACCTGTTCCATAAAGTTGTCATCCAGGTTTTTAAGGAATCTTCTTGCTGGGTTGAACCAACTGTGTGATGCTGCCAGTTAATTTCTGTCAAGTTGAAGTTCCCCATAAGGACAAGGGCAGTTGACTTGGAAGTGTCCCTCAGTTCCTCAAAGAATAATTTTTCAGCATCAGCATCCTGGCT
The DNA here is from genome assembly GCF_003031625.1 of Empidonax traillii. Taxonomy (NCBI): domain Eukaryota; kingdom Metazoa; phylum Chordata; class Aves; order Passeriformes; family Tyrannidae; genus Empidonax; species Empidonax traillii. Next base: position 353,664 of record NW_020955919.1, read on the forward strand.
GGGAGGTCTATAGGAGACTCCCACAATGACATCCACATTATTTGTTTGCCCCTTGATTCTTACCCAGAGGCTCTCAATGGTGCCATTGCCAGCTGTGAGCTCCATACATTTTAATTGTTCTCTTACATATAGTGCTGCCCCACTGTCTCTTCTGCCCTGCCTGTCTCTCCTGAAGAGCCTGTAACCATCCAACCAGGGCACTCTAGTCACAGGTCTCATCCCACCAGGTTCCACTTTATGCCAACAGTGTGAAATCTCTGGGACTGGGCCAAAGCTTTGAGGTCCTCTTGTTTGTTCCTCATGCTGCATTCCTTGGTGTAGAAACACTTCAGAAGTGGTACATTGCAGCCAACATTTTTTGAGGCAGACTCAGGGATCCCATAAGTACTGTTTCTTCAAGTTTTGGCACACCATCCCATCGCTCATGACTGGTGAGTCTGGATTTGTCCCCTTTAGGAAGAAAGAAATAATGCAGAACTGTGAACGTATGTAAAAAAAATGAATCACAGCTAAGACAAAGGCAAGAATATGGAAAATATACTGCATGAATAGAAAAGATGAATGTAATGAGAAAGCAGCTGTAGGATACTAATAAGGAGGTGGTACAGGATTAAAAAGAGAGCAGAGTTCTGTGATTAAAAAAAGCAAATACTGCAAATGTCACTAACAGGCAAATGAGACTTAAAATCTTTAAAAGTTGTGGTTTGCCTTGTAGAGACGGGAAAAATAATTTGGTTTCTAGCAATGGATTTAACTTCTTAGTGAAAGATACAGAAAACCAGTAAAATAGAAACAAACAAGGTGAATTCTAGTTTGAATTATATTCTGAAATTTTGAAATAAGACAGTAATAGAAGAGCCATATTCTTTTTTGCAGTCTCTGTGTCCAAGTGTTTGATAATGTCTTGAGATCAGGAGCCAAGTTAATAATTTTGAGGAACTTGGTTTACAAAGGAAGGCTCCAAATGTCCTGAAGGGGGGGAAAAATGAATCACAGAATCAATTACGTTGGAAAAGACCTCTGGTCAAATACCACCATGCCAAACAGATCATGGCACTAAGTGCCACGTCCAGTCTTTCCTTAAACACCTCTAGGGATAGTGACTCTACCACTTCCCCAGGCATTAGACTCCATCTGTAATCACCCTTTCTATGAAGAAATCCTTCCTGATATGCACCTAAACCTGCCCTGGCACAGCTGAAGACAATGTCCTCTTGTCCTATTGCTAGTTGCCTGGGAGAAGAGGCTACAATGTCCTTTCAGGTAGTTGCAGAGAGTGAGGAGGTCTCCCCTGAGCCTTCTCTTC
>NW_020955920.1:0-7163 GCF_003031625.1 Empidonax traillii
CCTTGTCAGAGGACTGTGGTTGTGGTTACTAGTCATGGAAAGAGATTTGTATTATACTATGCCTTATACTATGCTGTACTGATAGCTCTAAAAACTAGGAGATTAAAATCTAGAATTTTTCACATGAAAATATCCTTGATGCCCTTAGTATTTATCTCAATTATGTTTCTCCACTTCAGAATCTCCTTTCATACACACCGTTTTATCCTTGACTCACACCATGGTGGATTTAAATTGGATGTCAGGAAAAATTTCTTTAGTGAAAGGGTGACCAAGCACTGGCACAGGCTGCCCAGGGAAGTTGTTGAGTCACCATCCTTGAAGGTATTTAAAAGACCTGTAGACAAGCAGTTAAGGACATGGTTTAGCAGTGGACCTGGTAGTGTTGGCTTAACAGTTGGACTCAATGATCTTAAGGGTCTTTCCAAGCTTAAATGATTCTGTAAAAAATACTGCTCCTAGTATTTTAATAAGGATACTGCACAATATTTATACACAAACACAATGTGCCTTGGTTCTTGAAGAAATTATATTCTGTGAGATAAGAGAGAGAAAGATGTGTGTGTGTTGCTCATCTATTGTAGATGCACATTTCAGAGGAACAAGGAAGGGTCTAATGTGATTTGACAGAGCAACCTGCATAGTAATAGGATTTTTTTTCTCTTTGAAACATTAATATTTTGCTTTTGGAAGACGATACTTAGCAGAGAGAAGATGTAATTTGACAGCCTGAAGTATCAATGAGCTTGAATGCTTTCTGAGAAGTACTGGAATTAAGCAGTCTCTGAACTGCCTGAAATCTCTCTTTTTGGGTCATTCATTACTCTATTAGCAGATGGAGACATGAAATGAGCATTTTTAAAGTTGTTTTTTAATATGAAGTCCTCATCTATATCAAATGTAAATATGATTTTTTTAATACGTGTGTGTGTACTTGTATGTATAGAATATGTGTATATGTTGGAAATTAGTCATTTTGTGACCCAAATCATAGGAAATACATCAGAGATGTTTGAGACAATGAATGCAGGGAGCATCCAATGCCAGTATCAGAGGCTATGCCCTTCTCTCCCTAACTCTGTTCTGAGTGACTAAGGACCAGGTTCCTAAGTACTCTTACATGACTGAATAGTGGCAGAGAAAATAAAACCTTACTTCTTGTATTTCAAAACCTCATTGTGGTGAAAGGAAACTCCAGTATGTTTACTCAAGAAACCTCATGAGTAGAAACAAAGCTATTTCAGGTCCACAAGCAGAAGAATCCATTTTAGTAAATGGTATCTATGTGCTCGCAAAACATAGATCTGGCCTTGCTTACGTTTTTCTGCTAATGTAGATTAATAGGATAGTTAGTCATAACTTAAAAAAAAAATTATTCACCTACAATTTACGGATTTATGCTTTTTTCCCATCATTTTACACTATCAAGGAGTAGGGCAAGGAGAACTGAATCTGGTTTTGCTGCTTAATAACATGCCTAGAGCGATGGTTTCTTTTGTCTCATGATAAGTGAGAGTTACATGGTGCACGTTATCTGGATATCTTCTGGGTATTTTTACTATAAAGTTGCCTCAAACATTTTGATGTCAAAACCAGTTAGAGCTTCATGTTTATCTCTTTAAAATTTTTAAGACTGAATATTTTGTTATCCACATTAATGTCAAATTCTGTTGCTGAATATTCTTTATCTCTAAACTACTTGTGAGGTCTACAGATTGAAAAATAAACTTCTACTTTCTCCTTTCTGGACTCGTTCCAGCTCTGGGGTATTTCAGTGGCGGTGATCAATATTGTGTAGCCAGTTCCAGAGACGATTGTATCCATGATCTCTGAGTGTGACATGATGACATTTCCTGTGTCATTTTTCATGCATTCCAATATGCTCATTGCTTTCTTAATCATATTAAAATATAGGAAAATCAACAGAAAATGTTTATTATTTCTTACTTTTCTAGTCGGTTAAATTAGTTAATTTTTGAGGTGTGTTAGTAGTCCAGTTTTTCCTCCATTAATTTTCAATTGACTTTGCATCAATGTCTCTGATTTTATCACAAAATATACTGAAATAACATGATCACTTTTGGGGAAATTTCAAAATACAACATATAAATTTCTCTGTGTGTTGTGAAGCTGCATGTGAAACATTTTAAATAAGTTTAAGGAAAAGTAATATCCTAGAGAAAAAAAGCAAAAGGTGAAGAATTTTTTAAAAAAAAAATACTCTCTGGGTGCGGCCAACTACATGCTTTTCTTTCACATCTTATGATGAAATCCATTTAATATTTTAACTTATAGAGTAAATAACATCCATATTTAAAAAGATTTATTCTTTCTTAGAGTGATGAACTCATTTTTCGATCACTGTTGGTAAGGTAACATTGTACTAAATGTTCAGTGTTGCATTTTATGTAGATTACCTACCTAAACACATAGCTGAAATGAAACACATACCTGAATGATTCTCTAATGTAGAATTAATTGAACCTGGTTACATAAATAGAAAAAAGCCCCATAAAAATAAAAGAAAATAAACCATAAAAAGAATAAAAATACTGATAGAACTCTTAGTTATTTCAGAAGGTTATTTGTGGATTAATTCAGTTTTATTGTATTTCTATTTTCTTAGCAGTATTTATGTGCATGTATTCTTCTTCAGATTAATATGAAATCCAGATATGAATACAAAATTGCAAGCTTATGACTCAAAAAATGATAACATTTTAGGATAGAATGTAATGCCTTTATCAAAGATAGGGAATTTCTCATAGTCTAAACATTAATTGCCATAATATATTTATTTATTACTTTAGATTGATGGTGGTTACACAATCAATTTTTTTTTTGTGGCTGTATATAGCCCAGTGCTCATATATTCTCCGATTAAGCAAGTATATTTTAAAAGCAAAAACTACCTGTCATTAAAGAAGACTCTACCTGTCATTGAGACAACCAATTTTTCAGCTAATGTAAAAACTTCATAGGGATAGATTATAAAAAGAACAAAGATTCTTGTGATGAGAGCAGTCCACTAATAGATCACACCTGAAACTAATGATTAACTCCATACTTTATTGGATAATTTTAATGAATTTTAGCATAGCTTCAAGACATAACACATACAGTCATTTTCAGATTTCTCATTTTTATAGCCATCAGCAGACTATATCTTAATGGCATTCTGAAAAGGAATGATAAAGTAGTTATAAAGGCAGCTAAAATGGATTTCCTTAACCACATACTGTGGTGAATGTAACCCTGGAGTCTAAAGAATGTAAGAAGCATAAAATAGAATAAAAGTCCATGAGATAGTAATGCCCTATATGATACAAGAACTTGTACAAGAAGAAGAAGTGTTGCACAGATACATCAGTTTGGCTATATAATGTAATTTAGCTTTGACAGGTTTTATTAGCTTAAATAGGTTGTTTTGAGTGTTGAAACATGAGTAAACTTAAACCTGGATATTTTTAATTCCAGTTGTGGAGCTAACATGGATGTTCAAAGCGTATGCAGGTGATACATTCCACTGACCAGCCTTTCTTTAGTTTTTCTCTTCTCACCATAATATCTACTGATCAGAATATTTTAGATTTTAATCATCTGACCTTTCTGCTTATCACAGTTTCAGCACAATTAGTCTGTGGTGGTTGTGAGTTTTGGTGTTTGTTTTGTCGTTGTTGATGTTGGAGTTTTCCTTACTGTTCTGTTTTATTTTGTTTTGTGTTCCAAACATGTTTTGCCAAAGCTGTAGACTATGAGCTATGATAGCAAATAAACAGTCGTCTAAAAACCATTGAAACACTGGTCTGGTTCTCGAAAATAATTTATGTCACTAATTTTTAAAACAGATAAAATCTGGTACTAGGTGTATTTGAAGTAATGTTATTTCTCACGCAGGAACATCAGATATATTCTGTTTCTGCTTTAATCTCTTGATTCAGTTTATACAAGGGAGATCAAGAAGTTTAGTCAGTACTAACACAGGAAATGTAACACACTCAGTACTAACTTCTGGCTGTGTTATAATAAAATCTTTCATATGACAATAAAAAGAAGCTATGCCGATGGAGAAATATAACACTAATAAGAAGAAAATCTGTTAGATTATTATTGATGTATTTTTTGAAGGACAATAGTCAAATCAGTGGGAAACCGTTTGCATAAGTTCATGTTGTGAGTGATAAAGTGTGATTGAATGAATCAATGCTGTTTTTTAAATAGAACTAGGAGAAAGGATTTTACATTCACATAGCTATAGACCCACCTATTTATATGTTATTTAAATGGTAGAAGGCTGCTAACTCAATTATTTCCTGTCTTCTCCTCTAATCTTACTAACCCTTGGTTTCATTCTCCAAAAGCTGAAGTAGTAGTGAAACATTCCACCTTGTTTTAATGTACTTGTCCATAAAATCTCACATTTTTAAATTAAGCTCTGTCGAACAGCAGCTAGCATTGACAGCAGCCTTGTCTTTATTACATTCTAAGTTGAACAGTGTGTAGGAAAACCACCTTTAGTTGTGTGACTTATGTCCATCACGGGAATAGCCATCATCAGGTTCTTACAGTTCTTTCAAAGATGGAAGGGAAAGAAGCAGAACTCTCCTCATACTCTTATTAAAAATACATGAATATAAATCTGGTAGGAACTGAAAATGGAACATGGAATCACTGTCCTCTTCACAGCTGAGATCAACAGGTGCAGGGATATGTTAAGACTTACACAGTCTTTCCACAGCATTCCTGTTCTCATTGTTAAAAAGGAATCAAAAAACAGAATGTCTTCATGAATTGGATTCAGAAACTAACCATTGCTGCCAGAAAGAAGTTGAGGACAGGCATTCTGCAGGCCTGCATAAGACTACTTTCTTCGAAAAAATAAATTTTTCTTCTAAACTTACAACTTTGACGTCAGTGTAGAAATGAAGTTACATGAAAGTGTAGGAAAACTTAGTGAAAACAAACGATTTTCTGAATTAGAATATAATCCATATATTGCACATTACATTTATTAAAATTACAAATAAATTTAGTAATTATAATTTACTTGGTATTAAGCTTGTGTTGATATAGAAAAACTGAAAAATTAATTGCAGAAGGATCAGTAAGGGTATGCTGGAGATAGATGAGGACAAGTGGACAAATATTGGGTAAAATAGTTTGGGAAAACTATGAATAAAGACAGATGCTCTGTGAACACTCCAAGTTATTTATGAAAGGTTATTTCCTTACTGTATTACAAAATTGGCTTAAGCTTTTTCCTGTATGTACACTAACTCTGCTATGCAATATTTGATCTTTCCTTTGGATTTTTTTCAAATACATGAATCCCAATGGTTTGCTCAGAATGCATATTTTGTTGTTTGTTTTTGTGTTTTTGTTGTTTTTTTTCTGAACAGTGGGCTCCAATTCCTATCAGACATTTTTTACCTCTGATTTTCTGAATCTTATGCTAATAAGATATTTCTAGTTAATAATTCTAATAATTTCTAATAATATCTAGTTAATTTTTTTAACTGCCTAAGCATTTGTATAAGCTCATTATTCAGCTGTAAAATTGTATTTGTTCTGATCCACGACTTTCCCCATCGTCAAAAGAGCTTGGTCAAAATACGCCAGTAAACGAACGGCAGAGAGGAAGGTACAATGTGCTTTCTTCAAATGAAATTTGCTTACCTGTGAGCCTAACCTCTGGTGCTGTTGTTTCAATCTTTATACCTGTCTCTACACTCAGCAGTGCCTGTAAATTTGTAAGCAGTGTCCTACTGTATTTCCAACAGTGTCTACTGCTGCTGCCCTTTAATGTCTCTGCTGCTTTGTATGATCGTAGGCATTTCCGCTGCTGTCCTGTCTATCCTGTGGCTGTGTGTATGTGAAAGAGAAAGATGGTTGTAGAAATCAACTCTTGATCAGCCTTAGCAATCCTGATCCTCAAGATACCAAAACTGTGTAAAAGGAGGATCTGGCTAATTTGGTCGAAATGCACAGTCGGCTATACCATCTCAAAGGTATCCCCTAAAGACAGAAAGATCTGTGTAGAAAAGTAAGTAACCCAAGTGACCCTTCGTGCTTCCTTTCTGTGTTCTGCTTTTAATCTCTTACTTTGCCTGTTCTGCCTACATGCTTCCACACATCCTCCAAGACTGTTCTTTGCTGCCAGTAGAAGCCAATGAGTTTTGAAATTTTGGGGTTTATTCAGATTAATAAAAGGGCAGAAGATCTGATTGCGAAAATCAGTTGCTTACACTGTTTATTCATAAACACTGTGATTAGGAAGCAGTAACTCTTCCTGCTTTCCTTGATCGTGTATCCCCATCATATACGATATTCAGTTGTTCTGTTTGCTGAGGGGCGAGTGCTGAGGAATCCATTCGGTGCCGGTAGCTCGGTGTGCAGCTGCAGGGCGAGCTGCAGGCTGAGCTCTGGGTGGGGAGAGCCCGAGACAGGAGGACATGACCTGCCGACTCCTGGCATAACAAAGGGCCGGGGGACCTGTGGTACCGGGCAGGGGATCTCGCACTGGGGAGGAAGAGCGAGACTTCGGCGCGTTTGGACTGCGAGGGGATAAAAATCCCAGGGCGTCTTTTATTGGGTGCGGGTCCCTCATCGGAGGCACCGGACGGAGCTGTTTCCGTGTTACCGCGCCTTAAATAAATTGCTTTATGGAACGAGGCATCTGAGACTCCGCTGTGGGAAACCTGGGGTCAAACCTGTAGGGAAGCCTGGTCTGACTGCGGGAGCTGTGGGGGGTGTGGGGAGTCCAGGGCGGCTCCCGTCGGGTCGGTGGAGATGCTCTGCTCCCAGCGGGGAAAGTCTCTGGCGCTGGGAGCGTGACTGCCCGTCTCGTGAGATTGGGAAGTTTGCTTAACAGCGAGAAGCATACTTTTTGTCCTTGCTTAAAGCTTCACACTTAGATTTGTGGCAGAAGCCTTTTTCACAGCTTCCTGTCATTGTTGTGCATGATACTTTTTAAAATAAGGAGCCACCGGTGGTGTAGAGGAAAACACACTGCACTGTCACTGCAGAGACCCGGGTTCGATTCCCGGTCGGGGCCCCTCCCCGGGCAGATGGAGCTCGTTAGCCCGTAAAGGCAATCCATCTACGTCCTGAGGACCTCACTGCCACCGTCCAAGCGTGCTTGGCCCCGGCAGATGAACCTCAGG
>NW_020955920.1:7537-12241 GCF_003031625.1 Empidonax traillii
CAATCCATCTACGTCCTGAGGACCTCACTGCCACCGTCCAAGCGTGCTTGGCCCCGGCAGATGAACCTCAGGATTAAAGGGTGGGCTCAGTTCCGCGCACACTGTGTCTCACCTAAAAAAATCCAATGCGCAGGCTGGAAGGTGTAAAGACCTTCCCCGGTTCTTCGTTCGCGAAGAGACTGGCCACACCACACTTTTTAAAATAAAATAGCACATATATGTTTAGGCCAGAAACTATAGTTCTGATTATCTAGGTAACACAGGCTATAGAATTTTTCTGAGTTCTGTTTATACTAAGGTGTTGGTATTTACATTTGAACATTTAGAAAAATTTTAAGTTATAGAATCATAGAATATCTCAAGTTGAAAGAGCCCGATAAGGATTAACGAGTCCAACTCCCCTTCTTGATCTAAATATTGATCTAAAAATCGCTAATACTGGATATTCTGCCAGGTAGCTTTGTATGCAACTGCCACTGCCTCTATCACTGTTCTCGTTTCTTCTTACCTTGGATACCATCCTCCCCATTTTAACTGATTCTGTCCATGTAAGTTTTTTTGGTAATCCTTATTTTTGGATATTTATTCTTCTATCTCTTCAAATTACTTCGAAATTGTCTTTTAAAATCACCAGTTTACTTGTTTGATAGAGATGTCACATACATTTATTTTCCTTGCAAATAGTATATATAAAAAAATTGAAAAATATTTATTTTTCTTAGAAATCCAAGCTGGGTCTTACTTGAAAAAAAAATCATTTAGGAAGCAATGTAACATACCTGTTGTTTCTGATGTCTAAAGGAACACTTTTTCTATGGATCAAAAGGGGTATATTCCATTAATGGAAAAATATAATTACTGTCCTTAAGGTAATTTATTACCAAACTACATTTATGACATCAGTCATTATGAGTCCTAATGCATGTAACTGGCAAACGTGTTTGCTTCACATACTTTTTTCTAATTGACATCTATCATATTCCTACTGACAGCCTTTCAGCCCAGATGAATGCTCCTTGCCAAGACTATCACTACTTTGCTGAGGTAGTCAGACATGGGCACATTATAGTGAAGATACAGAGTAAAAAATCACTATGCTTTTCTACTGCTCAGGTGTCTAGGTTCACTAGTTCTGAATAGTGAGGCTTTGACATGCATCAAGCAGATTCTTGACAGTTTGATGATATGTCACTTCTGAGGGTTTGTACAGTACACCACAAGAGGACCATAGAAATACTGAAAGGTTACTATGTGCTTTGAAGCACTGAATATAATTCATGCGAGATAAAACTTTATAAATTAAATCACTGAAGAAAAATGTTTTACCTTTTCTCTCATGTAATAAGATTTCGTTTTGTCATCAGTACTCTTGAAAGAGAACAATGAAAGTTAATTTTATGAGTTAATGAAGGCCATAAGAGACTTTGTAAAGCCATTAAATAGTCAACATACCTACTACAGTGACATCCTGTCAAATCATAAATAGTAGCCTGTCACTCTTGGTGAACTAAATCATGATGTACTGTTGCTCATGTGTAAAGGTGTTGGGTAATAAAGATAAAATAGCTGTAGCTTTAGTGAGATCAGGATGTTTATAGTTGGTATCTTGGCTATAATTAATTCACCTAAAAATCTTTAGAAGAAAAGTTATTGAAACACAGTATTATTGTATTGAAGTGGTTGCACAGTTCAGATAAAAGTAGTATTTTGAAAGTGTAAATTACATTCAATTGACACAAAATAGTGAACATTAAAACATGAAAGCTACATAGTAATCCACTTTTTATTTTAGTTCCAAGTGTATTTTAAGGTGTTGTTTTCCACGTTCTCCTTTGCAACTTGCAATAATGAAGAACTTAATATTTATAAAATAAAATTTTGTTTCATTTTAGTACACCTTCTAGATTCAGTACCTAAAAGCCAGATGAGAACACTGTACTTGAAATATGTTGTCCTCAGTAGATTGACTATTTTAGATTCATTCAGTCATATCTGGATTTTATTAAAAAACTGCAAGGGAAAGAAATGGCTAGAAACTTTCCTCCTCTTTTTCATAAGAGAAGTATTAGGAGAAACATGTTTAGTTACTAGAGGAAGTGTTTTCTAAGTGTTGTCAAGTAAGTATTGTTCAGATTTTTGTGGGTGTCAGGTAGGAAGCCTTTTTCATGCTTATAATAAGATATTGATTAAATTACTATAGCTTTAATTAACTCTGTGCCTAGGCAGCATTAATGGCATCATAAAATAATTGAATCATTAAGTTTGGAAAAGATCATGAACTCTTTATGGCTTCATAGCAACTTACAACATATTTGCTCTTTAAGGACTAACCTGTATATTTTCACATATAAATATATAAAACATTGCACAATCTTCTTTCAGCAGTTCCAGAGTTAAGTTTTTTTAACTTCTTGCTATCAAAGCCACATTTTCAGAAAGTGTGGCATTTAGATATGCAGCAGTAAAGAATTATTATTAGATTCTTCATAAATAAAGTGTTTCATATTTCCAAGCAGCAAGCTTGCACACTACTTTTTACCTCATGACAACTATTTTTTTCAGGTTCATACTTCTTCAGAGCCATTTTCTCGTAGATCTTATTGGAAGTGAACTTCATATTTTTAGCATAGTCGTTTGGCATAATTTTTCTGCAGATGCTATGTTTTTTATTATTGTACAAGAGAGCTGTATTTATACTTGTAGAAAATGAAAACATGTCTTTTGTATTTTAAAAGGCAAAAACTGACAGCAACAGTTAAAATTATAATCTAATTTCTAAAAAACTCTGAAAATGTGTTACACTCTAAATGGTACATCTGTAACCAAATGAAGTGCATCTAAAGGTTACCTTAAATATCTGCTTGGAAATTAATTGAAAAATTTGTGAGAAATCATCAAAGTAGATATTTCTAAGAAATCTAAGCAGTTCTTTTTTTTTTTTTTTTTTAACTTTTTGCCAGACAATATATAGCAACCATTCTCAAACTTTAAATAACACAGTTTCTCATACTTGGCATCTACTTTTTGCACAACACCATCCATACCCTGCATGTCCATTTCAGAGAGCTAGACCTACTGAAAAAGGAATTTAGCTTTCCATATATTTAAAATATATAATAGCCATATTAAATAGTTTATTTTTTAACATTTTTCAAATTTTCAAAAACTCAGTAAACACTTGCTATAATTTTAGGTTTTATCACAGAGTTGTTCTGTAGGTCACAAAGTACATCTAGTGGCCACCTAGTCCAAAATCCAACTCAAAGCAGGAATAACGAATGTCATCAGGATGGCTAGGATGTGTAGAGTCTTGAACAGCCCCAGAATGGATTCCACTACCTCTCTGGGCAACCTATTGCCGAATTTCAGCATCATCATGTTAATTCCACATACCACTACTCTCCTTGAGCATCTAATTGAAATTTCCCCCGTTTCTATTTGTATCTGTTACCTCTTGCCCTATCACTGTGCACCTCTGATGGGAGTCTGAAGGCATCTTCTCTGTTTCTTCCAACGAAGCTGTTGTACATAGTAGAACGGTCTCCTCTTAGTTTTCTCTTGTCCATGCTGAACAGGCCCACTTTTCTCACCCTCTCCTTGTACACCATGCTTTCTAGTACCATGATTGTCTTGTTGACCTTTTCCTGGAGTCATTCAGTATTTGAAATTTTTCATGTACTCGGTAGCCCAGAACTAGGCATAGTACTCCAGGAGAGTCTTAAAATTGCCAAGCATAGGGAAAGGATCACTTTTTTGGATATGCATTACCTACAGTCTTAATAATACTTTCTAGGATGCAGTCAATCTACCATAGGCTGGCTGAGAGTGCTCTCTGTCATCCCTGTTGTTAATGAAGACATTAAACTGCTGGCTGCCAGCTGGACTTTGCACCACTGATCACAACTCTCTGAGTCTTGGCAGTCAAACCAATTTTCCATTCAGCTTATAATCCACTTGTCCAGCCCTTTTCTCATCAGTTTTGTGATACAGAGACTGTTCCAAAGGCCTGACTAAAATGAAGATGCACAACATCCGCTGCTTTTTCCATGTCCATAGCTGTCAGTCACCTCACCACAGAGAGCACTGGAGTTGGTCAGGCATGATCTCCTCAGGCAAGAAATGACTTCTACAACTATCTGATCTGCAACTTTTCCAGGGACAGAATTAAGGCTGACTATGCTGTATTTTCTTGAATCTTGCTTTTTGCTTGTCTTCAAGAGGGGCATGACAGCAGCTGCCTTCAAGTCATTACAAACATTTCAAAAAGGATAGGCAGCAGTCTCTCAGAGACACCTGCCAGTTCCATGAGCATCTCTGGGAATGCCTTGCACCAGGGCCATAAACTTGAATATGTCCAAGTGGGTTAAGTGATCCACTCCTCTGTCTTCTGCAGGTGCTGCTTCATATTCACAGACTCTCTTAGGAGGTCTAGGGACTTAGGAGGTTCGAGAAGAAACCTTACCAGTGGAAAAATGGCATGGAATACCGCAGCTTGCGAAGTTTTCTATTTATGTTTTGTCATGGAAAATGAAATAATAAAGTGTTTAAAAAGGCCTCCCCCCCCCCTTGGAAAGGGAAAAGAGTGTATGAGGGTGTTTTTGGTGCTGGTATTTTTTATTTTTTATTTATTTATTTGATTTCTTTATCTATGAGCTTTGTGAAGATGTTGAGTAGAAGCCCAGGCATGTGCTGCTGGAAGATAAG
>NW_020955920.1:12440-65957 GCF_003031625.1 Empidonax traillii
CCAGTGGAAAAATGGCATGGAATACCGCAGCTTGCGAAGTTTTCTATTTATGTTTTGTCATGGAAAATGAAATAATAAAGTGTTTAAAAAGGCCTCCCCCCCCCCTTGGAAAGGGAAAAGAGTGTATGAGGGTGTTTTTGGTGCTGGTATTTTTTATTTTTTATTTATTTATTTGATTTCTTTATCTATGAGCTTTGTGAAGATGTTGAGTAGAAGCCCAGGCATGTGCTGCTGGAAGATAAGAAAAATGAGGCAAAAAAGGAGACTGGAATGAACAGATAATATTCTGACACTATTTTGATAGATATTCCTTATCTGGGATGCTATTATCGTGGAAGTAGTAGAATTACAGGGCTGAACTGCTTTTCTTAGGGTCATTTTATATGTTAAGGGTGGGATATTACTGAGCAGAGAAGCCAGAGAAAGTCTTATGAAAAAAATTAATCTAGGACTTAAAATGAGATACAGATGTTAACATAGTCTTCTCACCAGCGATAGCTGATATTTCTCATTGCTTTCATATGCCAAAGAGAAAACTATCCTTAAACAAGGCCTTGTTTAAGCAGTGCATTTTTTTTAGGCTTATCTTCCTGTGTTAAAATTTTCTTAGTCAGTGGTCTATATTTTTTTGCTGATAATCCTGTAGAAGTATACAATGCATACTAAGATTTGTGGAAAATTGTAGTCCCTAATGTCGATCCTACTATTAAAGAAAGCAAATTAAGCTTATATAGATTAGAGAGAACCAAGTGTTGAGAAGGAAAAAAGAAGGATGCAACTGAGCTGAAGTAGCAGAGAAACTGAAAAATACAAGTAAAAAAGCACATAAAGTCATTTGTTGAAGAACATGTAGTTCATTAATTTATTCAAGAGGAGCCAGATCAATGCCAGTTTCTATGACAGGGTAAAGGAACACCAGACAATGTGACACTCACTATTAAGCTCAGTTTGTTAGGAGAATCAAGTGAGGGATAGGATATGTCATCTGGGTCTTTGTGCACGTGTGCAAACGTGGTTAACTGAGACCTCCCTCTGTTATCTTTCCTGTGAACTGGCACAGGTGAACCTGGGCAAAGGAGATACTTGCTCTGAGTGGTCTTCGATTCATCTGGTTTTGTCATCTGTGTTCTTTCCTATAAGCAAAATGCTTCCTATAATCTAATGAATATACCTCTCTATTTAAAGAGCTTGACCCAACAATCTAATGTAGATGTCCCAAAACAGGAACATCCATTTTGAAAATCAATTGTATTTAAAAACATAACAGACTACCTTTTCTTTTTTGAACATACGGAGAAAATAAAATAATCCATTCTATTCATGAAAAATAGTGCAAAGTAAACAGGTAAAGATGCTTTTAAAAGAAATCTTAACTGAAAGGTCAGAGGAACTAGTGGGACAAATCCACATACAATCCTACAAAACCTTAAAAATTAAATATAATCAGGTAATTACATGTCTCGTGTTCTGTTAGCCTCTTTGTGTGAGATATTTAGTGTATAGAAAACAGTGGAAAATTCAGGGGCCAGTATTGGAAGCTAGGATGAGTTATGTTACGATGCAATGATTTAAGTAATTTTAACAGATTAATTATACACAAAGTCATGCCTTCTGTTAGAAAAATAAATACAAATTATCTAACTGTAAGGTTAGCTCAGGTAGAAAGAATTGTCTTTTATTTGGGTCTTGATTTTGTGCAAAGACTATTCTCTGTATGATTAATAAAGCCAGAAAATATGCATGCATGCTTATTTTCTTCACAAAAGAAATAAATTTACTCTTTCCCACAGTAAACGGTGAGAGGAGGAGTGTGATTCTGTAGCAATAAAAAAAAATGCTTACATGATGTATAGTAACATCATATTTGAGAACTTAAAGATAATGAAATTTTAAAAGTTCAGAAAGGAGCTGACAGTAAGACCTGAAGAAATAACCAAAGAATTATAGATAGTTCTGTTAACTAAATATCCACGAGGGATCTGAAATAGTCAAAGTGTTCTTTCTAAGCATCTATAAGAGATGGTGAGATTAAACAGATAGAATATATTTGTAGGGAACAAGTCAGTCCTATCTCTTTAAAAAATTGCAGCAAGCCTTAAGGCTTAGAAAAGGTATGACATAACATTAGTAAACTGCAGTTTTGATAATCTTGGCTTTCTTTTAAGCAAGCTACGGAACTGCGGTCTAGATAAGATTAGTCTAAAGTTAATATAGAAGTTTTTTTATTATAAAGATTTCATATTTTATTCTCAGTCACTCTTTCCCAAAGTAAATGTTGGGGGGAAGAGTGTGATTCTGTGAAAGTGTATACTGGTTGTAATGTTATTCCATAATGTTTTTGGTAGTTTTGGAAATAGAGTAGATGCTAATCTTGCTGAAGAAGACAGCAATAAATAATCACAATAAATTGTGATATATTTAAATAATAAAATAAATAATTACAATAATTTGCAGAAACACAATCACAATAAATTGCAGAAACAATAGAAAATAATAGACATATACCTTGGTAAGAACAAACACAGTCATTAAGTAGGAAATAATAACTGCACAAGTACAAGAGAGACAATACCCTTTAACTCTTCAGAGAAGAATATGGGGACAGTATATTTATCCTGCCATCCTGTTAAATGTGTAGCTGGCTCCAGATTTTTTGTTTTCTTACGCAAATGTTTTCCCTTCTTTCATTTCAGCAGTAGCAGAGCTCTAGCAGTGTTAAAATGCCTGGCAGACATCTTTTGGCAAATCTTTAGAAAAATCATGACCGTTTATGAATGTGAAGCATAACATACTAATTTCTAACTGTTTACTGGGTTGCTAGTCTGTGGCAAAGGCACAAGGGATAGAATATATGAAACTGCTGAAACAATACCAGCTGGAGCTCTATAGATCTTTAGGAGCAAATTGTGAAAGTATACAGTGAAACAAATTGCAGGCTCAAGTTGTTTAAGTTTTCTAAAAGGACAAAGAGTATAATGTACCTGGTTATTGATAGTTCATTACATGAAATTAAATATTAAAAGCAACAAAAAAGACTTACGAGTAGGTTTAATTAACCTAAGAAATGGGAAGAATGAGTATAGGAATATCATAAAATTTTTGATAAAGGAGACCAGCGTAAACTGTTAGCTGTCTTTGACAAGAAGTAGCAGGGTTTAATGTGCAGCAAAGTATGGGTGTGAAAGATAAGAAAAAGGTCCAAGAAAAGTAAGAATGTTTAACTCCTGGGGTAGATTTTTTTTTTTATTTGGAGGGTTGTCCAGCTTTGACTTCAGTTATATAAAGAGAGATTGAACTGGCCTTTTTCAGTACTGGTTTAGATGTGAAGATACAGCTGAACCCTGCCCTCTATAAGAAATATCAAGACATATAAACAAGCCCTATTTATGCCTTATTCCTATCTCTTCCACCTTCTGTAGAATTCTACCAAGCATCTAAATAGGAATTGAAGAAATAGAAGCTGCTGCTTCTGTTTCTATTGAAAGACAAAAATTATTAATTAATTCTACTGTTAAAATAAACAAGACTGTTTATTTCATGTATTCTGTATACTACAGTTGCTGAATGGAAACCTGGTTGTGCTGTTTTGGAAGGCTGGACCAGTTTGCACTGTGGTCATTATGATTCTCCTCTCAGGCTACCAGATGGCTGTTTAGGTGTAATGATAACAGCTGTTTGATTCTACTAGCCAGCCTTGAGACTGAAGGACTCTGAAATCACTTGGGTACTACAGGATAAAATGAAGACAAAATTTAAACTTTTTTCTGCTGTAATTGCATGTTGATGAATGATAGTATTGACTTTGCAGTAAATCATTCCTCAACATATTCTTATTTTTGAATTTCTAATAATTTGGTTTCTGTTTTTTCTGTATTTTGTTGTACTTACTCTGTACTGGTTATTTCCTAGGTGTATCTACAGAAAGACAGAAGATTAATTACAGGAACAGGACACACTCTGGATTTTCCTCTGCTCTACAGACTACACTGGTTGGAGTATTAAATCCTTTTGCAACACCACCTTCCTGTAAGTAAGCTCAATCTGTGTGAAACATACTGTATAAAATTTTGTTTGGTTTCTACGTAATTCACTACTCTACAAGGAAAATGGTAAATTTAGTATTCTACCAGAGATGCACTGAGATATATACATATATGCACATATAAGAAGGAAGAGTGTGAAGGCTTAAAGCATTTTCTTGTGTTACTCCACTGTCTTTTCTGAAATCAGATCAAGAAAGGAAACTCATGAGTCACAGGTACTAGTAGCCAGTTTTCAGAACTGATAGCTGTGTACACCACGGGAGATGCAACAATGAATTTGTAAGGCAAGAAAAGAAATAGAGTTGTAACATTAAGGGGCTATAGGGGTAGCTGTATTTACTTTGTTCTTACAAACTTCTCTCTGTATCACTAAGGTGAACAGCTAATAGTTCTAGCTAGAGATATACAACATGAACCCTAACAAAACCAGCATAAACATTGTCTTTGGCTGCTCCTGGTTATGCGCCTCACAGTTAATATCGAGGGACATAGAAAGATAGTTCTGAGAAGGTCAGAGTCTAGGAATATTTTGTGATTAGTAAATATCAAATATTATTTTAAATTGAATTTTATCACACTAGTACAATCTGAGATATAAATCTCCTTGCTGTTATGGGATTGAATGGATATTTTGAGATATTTTGAATTCATAAAGTATCCAGATTTATAAAGTAAGTTTTTTTATTTGCAACAGGTATTTGGGTTGGTAAACTAGTTTTTTTGATTCAGGGTTATAAATTTTGCATACAAAGTAACACCCTGAAAGTATCATGATCAATTAACTTTAAAAAAAAAAAAAGAGAGAGAATGTTGTATTGGTTTATTAGATATGCTGTCATTTTATGCGGATAAAATGTGTAGACATGCAAATTCTCCTAGATGATAAAAACAGATGGTGTTGATTATTGGGTGATATACCTATATTCTTTAGAGGTTTGACTCCTTGAAACTCGGATGTTGATGTTGACTGGAATATTCAGTGCAGAGGAACTAAAATACACGTCCAAAATTCTGAAATGAAAATTTCTGTTGTATTGAGCATTTAACTTGCCAGGGTTAAACATAGATGTGTAATTTCTGCACTTTATTTTCTGTCATACTATAATATGTTTGCATCTACTGAAACAGCTCTTTAATATGCAGTAATATTGTAAGTTGTTTTGTTTGATTTTGCACCTAAAGTTGACTTTTTTTTTTGCAGGGATCTAGGGAATCTAACTTGCCATCTGTTGCTTAAATCTCTGTACATCTCTACTGCATGTAATAGATACCCTTTTTAGCCTAGCTTCATAATTTGGAAATAGGAAGTCATGCCTATGAGATAAGGCAGTGTAAGGTTATGTTAGTGCTCGTTTGTTTGCATCTGCACTCATTATATTTGAACCTTCTGCAAGGGCTGGCATTTTGAAAGCCAGAAAGGTCTCAATACTGTGTTTTTAAAACTTATGGAACATAATGGCTGAGCAGAGGGGAGGGAGTTGTGTACTGATTGACTGTCTGTAGTGTAAGCCTAAGCTATATTAGACAGGTGAGTAAAAAATTATAACTATCTCTGTTATGGGACAAACTTCCATCAGAGCTCAACACTTTCTTACATACTAAAAACACTCAAATGCAAGTTGTAGATTTGTCAGAAACAAAGTATGATATTTTCCCATGCTGTTTGAAAATTCTTGCTTCCAACGGCTACAATGAGCAGTTTGTAAACCTTTTCAGCTTGGATAATCAAAACCCAATGCCCCAGAGGAATGCTGATGTATTTATAAACACATGGAGATGCAACTCTGTAATAATGCCTGAGTGCAGTCAAGTGAATGAAGTGTTTGCTTCTTGTTCTCAGCTTTCTGTTTGGTGTTTTAGATATGTTTGTAATACTTTCGTGTGCTTTTAATGGCAGAGCTGTTTTTCAGTGGTAAGCATTTGTGTATAAAATAATTGAAGTTCGTACAATAAACCACGGTTCAATTTACTTGAAAATGTAAATTGGCTCGTTTATGAGTCACTTGTGCATGACTGGCAGTCATGATAAGTTAGGAAGTATACAGTAATTGACATATAATAATATTGAAACAGATTGTCCAATACATTTATTTCTTGGACAAAAACCGATCAATTTTATTTTGTCAAATTCTATACTGCTTTCTTGAGGAAGTGAAAGTATATTTATTAAAACAGCAGTGACTGTGAAGTCTGGTGTGTTAAAATTTGATAATTTCGTTTATCAAAGCAGATCATGAGATTAACTCAAGAGTAATTGTTAAATTTAGAGTTCAAGGTAGTGGGAACACAAAAAAGGCTTTATGATGAGTTTTTGTCAATCTGTATAATTTTTCAGTTAAGCAGTCATAAATCAAGGAATACTGTATTTTTTGAGGCTCATTAAAGAGACATTATACATTAGAATAGTGAGGCAGTCAGCATAATGAAATGATGAATGCCTATAACTATCTGTATGTAAATGATGTGAGACACATTTGCTGGTGCTACAGAGGAGAATGGCAATCTATTTGACAGTTCCCTGTAGGTGCTACTTCTGGATACAACTGACAGATGTTAAATGTAAACCTCTTCAACAGAAAGCACTTATTAGCACTCAGTGGGGAAAAAATGGCAATATAGAATAAGACAAATAGCAGATGATGCCATTTAAATATCTTTGTTCTTGCAGAGCTTTATTGCCAATGTGTTAAAGTCTGGAAGGTTGGTGTTTTGTTTGTTTTTTATTGATAAAGAGAAGGTAGGTAAGAGAACATTTTTGAATTTAGAAAATTGTATTTTGAAACATGTAAGAAAATTCTCTCAATATTATATCTTGATGAGCATTGTATATATGTGCCCTTTCATCATGTTATTTAGTTAATATCAAATACTTTTTAGGACATCCTATGTTTTTATTTCTAGACTATTTGTCTCAGTCCTAACCTGAGATGCCACTCTTGGAAGTATAAAATATTAATCTGTGTGATATTCACATTTCGATAATAATACAACTCTTCAATTGAGATCAGCATTAAAGTAGTTCAGGAGACTATCAAAACCATTTGATTTATTTCTTACTTATCCTACTTTGTACTAGATTAGGTTAGAGATTTATATTTCTTTAAAGTATGAATCTAGGCACATGAATTGATTTTTCAAATTGTCAACTCTTACTTTAAAGGTTCTTTTTTGAGGAACCCTACCCTTAACGAAATTTTTTTCTTCTATCTGGCAGCCAAGCTACTGCTTGAAAGGGTAGAGATGAAGCCAACACTAAGAGTGATGCAATGTCTACATATTTAGATTCCGTATGGCGTTACGTCTTTTACTATTATGAAATCTGTGACACTGTGTGTGCTTTTTCTTTGTTATCTTTCGTCAACAGTTTAACGTTACCTTGTGTTGCTTGCACTAATTCTCTTCGGAATTTAGTGTTTCACTGCACCACTACAGATTTGTAATCCTCTTTCATAGTGTTAAATTATCAGCCACATATGCACTGTGTCTGACTTAGTGGACATATTTATTGTTCCCTGTCTACTGTGCGTGCTAATTCGTTTCTTTATTGCTTTGCCTTGAATTAGGGAATACTCATCCTTTCTTCTCTGAATTCTTAAAGGAATAGCTAAAGTTCATTCCTTTGTGCTTTTTGGTCTTAGTTCCCATTGTCACAGTTCAAATCTAGATTTTTTTGTTTACGTAGATCCTGATGTATGTTCATGTAGAACAGCTGAGTTTCAAGAGTGTAGAATGTGAATGTCATCTCAGTGGGGAAAAAAGAGTAAATACATTTTATGAGAGAATTTAAGCGATAATCCATGACTGTAACAGACTTCTCACATAGCCAGACTTTGGAGGAAAGGAGGAGTTCATAAGTCTTGTAAATGTACTCTGATCCTATTAACCTCATTAAATGACGGTGTTAAAACTATTGCTCAATTTTATCTCCTTTTCTTAGCAACACAGCAGAGTTGCAAACAAGAGACTTGCATTATGATGCTCTGTAAGTCACTAGAAATGAGTCTTTTACTGGCATTTCTGGTGACTGCAATTATTTGATGAGTCAAGGTTTACAAGTTATTCACTAGTTTTAAGAATATGCTTAATATGGATATATAACTATATAGACTATATAAATATAGTGTCCAAGTATACACTAAGTAAACACAGTATATGTATATATATAGTCTAAATATGCACTATTCAAATAAATATTTAATACATTTTTATTTTTAGGAAAAAAACCTACAGGTTAATAATTTACAACATAATGAAATTGCTTCCAATAATTTGAAAAAATTGCTTTGAAATGTCTCACCAAACTTTTTAAACTAATAATAAAGCATACTGAAACATAAATGTTTCATTTTCTCATTACTCCTGTTTAGTGTAAATAATAAATTTAGTACAATGACATCTATGTAAACTGGTGAAGAATGATGGATTTTTAAAAAAATATGTCAAATCACCAAGGAAAATCCATCCTAATGAAACCTAAATTGAAAATACATGTATGTGTTATGTTGAGAGTTTTATTACACTGTCATTACATTTTAAAATCAATTTTCTTCTCATGTGTACTGGAGTACTTGAATAATTTTTAACTAAGTTTAACATCAGATATTACTAGCGTTAGTTCTTTATATATCTGTTAAATCTGATTGGTAGTCTACAAACAGAATTATAATTTCAAGTCTAATGCTTTTGTCAATTATATTTATCTGAATTTATGACTTTATTAATTGTAAATTAATTGAAATCTCTTGGATATTGTTTCTCTTTTACTCAAAGAAATCCCTTTGCAGAATGTAATAAGGAAGTGCTATCATGCTCATCCAACTATTTCAGCTATTTTCTTTTTAGAACTGAATTATATGTTTAAATTATATTGAATGACAGTTGTATGAGCTGAGATCTGCTGTGTAAGTGTGCCAGGAGAGTACAAAATTAAAATATAAACCCATGACATAATAATGTTTCATTAATATCTATTTCAAGTAATCTAACAGTTAAAATAGTTGTATTTTGTGATTGATTCTAATGGTAATATTTTTACACAAGTAATATATTGGGTTAACCAAACTTCTTGCAAACAAAATGCTTGTGGACTTGTCAAATATGAAAAGCAAAGAAGTCTTATGAGCCCAGTCCAGGAGGCTTGGCTACTCTTCAGCTTTTACAGAAAACATTTGAAATTTTACTTGTAAAAAGGCATTCTGACTGCACCAAAAACTCAGTCTTCACAAGTGGTGTCAAAATTAAGAATATTAGTGCTCATCTGGGAAAAGTGTGAGGGAAAGGAAAGCACATATTTAGGAAACCTGTTACATTGGATAACTTTTGTTTATTTAGTTGTTTGTACTAAATGTTGCTACAGTCCAAAAATACAAATCTATGTATGTATAAGACCACATATAGTGTCTTTGTTGAGGTTTTAAAATCTAGTTTTTATGTTAGACTGAAAAAAGCCATTAACACATAACTGAGCAAAAGATCCCAGTCAGACAATGCCATCCAGCTGAAGTGGGACCTAACATTTACATATCAATCTAGAAGCTTCTAGTTCTTCTTGAATAGAAAACTGAAAACTGTTCTTCTGTCCTTCCAATATAAAAGCATAGTTTTATGATAACAATGAAACAAGACGGAGAAGGATTGGTTGCTTCATTGATGCTTTCAAAATTTGATAGCCCAGCAGCAGAAGCCACTGTAAGCTGTCATTGTCTCACATTTGTCAGTCTGTACTTTGTCTTTTTAATAATGAGGACACAGTTTTAGAACATCACTGCCAAGAGATGAAAGTTAAGGCAAGACTATGGAAAGTATGTATATGGAAATGAGTGACAGTTTTATCTTAAGACTTTTCAAGATTTCAAGAATAGAGTATATATTTAAACAGTCTCAAAAGATTCCTTTGTTTTTCTGCTTTGAGATGTAGAAGAATTTTTACCATAAAAATAAGTAGAAAGACATAAAGATTTATGGCTGGTATTGAAAATGCTGTGGACGCAGCAATTGAATTGCAACATATTCTAGGTTCCCTCTTTAGCCATTGTAAAATTTTGACATTCATAACTGAAACTGAAGGTGAAGCATTGTGGGGAAGAGAAAAACTAAAAATATAACTAAATGAAAGAAACAATAAAAAAGAGTAAACAATGGTGAGAGTATGACTTTGGACGCTAGTGAAGACGATGAGATGAAAGGAAGCTTGAAAAGGAGAAAGATAATGAGAACTGTTTTTCCCATCTTAATTTTAGACACTGCCATAACCTGAGGCCAACTGTTTGACATTGCAAAGCAGAAGCAATTATCTGTTTTACTGAAGCGATTTTCACCTGAGAGGGGTGGAAATTAGAAAATGAAAAGATGAAAAAAACTCATGTAGGAATACTGTACTAGCAAATATGTATTTAAAGTCTAGTAAATCTGGATGAGAGACATCCTATGGTAGGAATAGCAGCAAAGTGACCATAAATATTAGTTCTCTAAAATGTCTTCAAGTATAATTAAATATATATAGATGTGTATATATTTGACATACTTTAATATGTATCTCTATTCTCATCCAGTTTTGTACTTTTGTATGCACACATCATTAGTAACTGAACTTCATTACTTACCTTCATTTTCTGGTGAACTTTTTCTTCCAAAACTTTAGTAAAGTTTTTCACTTCACAGTTGCATTTTATCATTGTATTTGAGCAGTAAACTTGTAATAGGCCCACTGCAGTGTAAGTGCTTCCACAGTAACCTGAAATACCTCACATTTTCTCCCTCTTGTCAACTGCATCAGACCAAGCTGATACATAGTATTTTAGTTTTTTGAAATTAGTTTGGGAGGTAGACAAGGACAGAAAAAAAAGAGCTTAGATTAAAATAAAAAATATAACATTTTAATTTCTGATATGAATGAAATTGACTTTTTTCTACTTCTTACAACATGAAAGTGTTTACCTAAACTCTTTAAGGAAAAGTAGTGTTAGATTCACAAGATTCTGGAGTGGGTGTTTTACCTGATTTTGCTGATGGCCATTTTATTTTTAGTAAATATATTTCTGTAGTAATTGATCGAAGAAAACAGGCTCCACTTCTATGTCTGATAAGATTTAATTCTGCATTTTAGCAAGAGTAACTGTGACACTGCACTTTTATCTGCTTTTCCTGTTAAACTGTCTTTATCTCATCCCATGAGTTTTCTAGCTTTTACCCTTCTGATTCTCTCCCAGATCCTGCTGTTGGGGGACTGAGTGGATGCATGTGCCTGGTTTGCTGGCTGGGGTTAAACCACTAGAGAAGGGAAAAGGCAGTTAACATGACTGTCATTTTCATAACTCATTTTAGGAGCAAACTTATTTTTTAGCTAAGTTGGAAGGATGTATTGTGTCAAAGAGGCAACATCATAATAAGGAATAACTATATTAGTCTATAGAGTAAACATACCAAAGCTGTTAAGATAATGGAATTTTATGGGTATTAAGGTGGAGAAGGTGATTTTTTTTAGTATGCTCTAGGCTAAACACTAATATAAAGATGAATTTCATACTGTATATATGCATGTCTGTGTATTTCTATAGATTTCAAATTAACTTCTCTGTGTTTGTTTCATGAGTAGGAAGTAATACGATCATGCAGAAAATGTTGAGGTAGTAAGTTGTATTACTGTTAACACAACAAATAAAACCAAGAACAGTTCAGCTTCAGAGAAATACAGAAATAATTCTGTATTTGTTTGAATTTCTTGAAGATAAAATTAAAAATTTTGAAGTTAGGTTATTCAAAATATCACATTAAATGAAAAAGTCTTTGTTTGTTACTTTCTTCTCTGTAAGTGTCTGTCACCTTCATGTCCTACAAACATGTAGGGACATAGAAACTGAATATTTCTGATTTAGTTTTGGATTGTACACTGATGTTTCTGACACTGCATCTTTTCAAGCAGCATATTTCATTTGATAGCAGCAAGATGGAGGCTGTCAGCTTGTGTTAATGATAAGGTTTTCAATACAGAAGCTGAGCAATCCTTTTGCATAGTCCTGTATGTCTCATTAGGTGGATAATTTTTACATTCATATGACTTTCTGGTGGTCTCAGCAAGGATAAACACACCCCCACACACATATATGTATGTATATATACACGCACTGAGATATGACAGTATGGATATGAACACGTACATATATACACACCATTTCAGTTACATTTTGTATTTACAGGGCAAAGAGGACATAAATACAAAAATAATGTTACATCCCCAGCTAATAATGTCAATACTGGTGGAATAGCGTTACTCTTGTATCCATTTCGTGGGGGGGATGTTTCAATTTGACTGCATTTTTTGCCAAATCTAATTAATTCATTAGGAACTATTCACCTGAAAATGTAAATCAAACTGATTTATATGTACCTGATTATGTAATAGTTTCTTAGAATTCAACAGGACTGTTCTCTTGAACAGCAATCAAGTAACAGAGCTGTACAACGTATATCATATATTAGCTCATTAAGAGAGATACTAATACAGCTACTCTGCATTTGCCTTAGCACATCCATGAAGACTTTATAAATTGTGTTAATTTACAGTGGTGTGTTTTGAGAGTCCAATCTATGTCACTTTTATTGCTTTCTCTTGATCATTATACTTGAAAAACTGATCTTGGGAGTCCCTGCCAAAATTAACTATTTATAGACAGTGGTTTCTTGGTTCTTCAAAACTACTTCTTTTCTTCTCTCTTTGTTCTGGACGTTGAATTTCTGATAATTTCCAAGTTTTGAAAGATTTAAATTTCTCAAGTATAAGGTTTTAATTTGGCACTGCAAAATTCTTCAGTTAGTGCTGCCCACTGGAATGTAAGACGTATTTTCTTTTCTGCTTGATGATTGTATGGGCAGGAGAAAGGACCAAATTAATTACTAAAATTCCCTCCAGGCCTATTTTCTATGGTTCATTTTTCATGTTCTTTTCAGGCAAGGATATACTTTTAAATTTTAGATTTTGCAACTAAGTGTTACTTTCTGATTATAAAAATGGTTGAATGTAATATAGATGGATCAAGCATTTGAATTTTATTAGGGAATAAATGCTGTTGTAGTGAAATTTATATGATATTTATTATTACACATAGTATATTAGTCAAATCAAAAATAACAAGCATTTTAAGGTCCTATTAGGACCTCTTAAAAACAGGAGTTTCTTTCTTAATGATTTGGAAATGTTAGTAAACCAAAGAGTAATAGCATTACAGTGTTTGTGAGGGGTAAGCAGGTGGTAAGATGGTACCAGCAGGAATCATTTTGATGGTTTAGCAATCGTATTCAAACACCACTTACTCAAATATTTTCAAAAACTTTGAGATTTAATTGTGAAGATTTTTTAATAAGAACAAGTGTTACCTATTCAATTGTCAGCATTAATTATTAATCTGGGAACATAGATGCAGGTTTGTAAAGTACCAAATTGGAAGGAGTATACATAATTTTAACTTACAGGTGGATTTCTCTTCCTTTAATGTACATGAGAGATTTCACACTTTTTTCTTCCTCACATTTTGTCAAAATAAATCAAACACAACCTTGCCCACATTCAGAACTGTACAGAACATTAACAGAACATATCTAAAAACCCAGCTTCTGTGATTGTAACCCTTACAAAATTTCAGAAAAAAATGGTGGTTATCAACTGTTTACAGTGATTCCTTTTTGACAGAAATTAACTTTGTGCTAAAATATGGTCAAGTAATACATAGACTGTATAATTAATTTTCATGACATAGTAATCTGTCAAAAATTCCACAATGTGTGTGAAATAAACATTTTAAAAATTAATCATCAGGCAGGATATTCTAGTATACAAAAACCAAAAGTGTGATAATAGTAGTTGTTGACCTATTGGGTTTTGTTTACTTGCAAATCATAACACTAAAATCAAACTGTGATTACCAGATTTTTTTTTTTCATGAGCTGAAAGTTCAAGTTTGTTTTCAAGTTTGTTTTCTTCTTTGAGCTCTTCAAATATTTCCTTTCTATTTTTCTATTTTTTTCCTAAAATTTCAAAACTGGGATCATCATGATAGTTTTGGACCTGTATGCTGGTGTTTCCTGCAGGAAAAGTTGTTAACAGTCCTAATATTTATAAGCTTTCCTGCAACTGATACGTTGGGTTCTGGGGGCCATTCATGATGGCTCTCAGCACAGCAAAGAAAGTGCATTACTCTCCCTGAAAAATTCACCAGACCTCCTTAAACCCTGCCCATCTTCTACAGGGAGCTCCTGCTACCTGATTGCTCAGACTCCATTTCCTCGTTGAAAAATATCATATGTGTGCCTGTGTCTCTCTTTAGGGGACTTCTTCCAGCACAATCGAGTCTTATGATCTCAAAGTATGACTGAAGAGGAAATGCGGATTTAATGACAAGCAATTCCATCTTCAGGCTTTTCTTCATTATCTATCACTTTCTTGTCACTTCATATTAAATGATGACAGGCTAGGTGCACTGCTGTTGCTCTGTTTTTGAAGGAGTTTCTTGGAGAGCATGTTTGATATTTGAATAATCAAAGAAAAATGCTGCAGCCTCTTTTTTCTAAGAGTTTGTGTGACTTTCATGTGAGATGACCCAGTCTTTGATACTGTGTTTGATCAAGATATGTCCTTCTTTTGAACTTTCGAGATAGAAAAAAAGGGAGTTTTAAAGTTTTTTATTATGTATTTAATATCTTTAGTAAAAATTGGTTAGACTTCTTTACAAGCTAATGCTTCTGAGTAGAGAAATAAAATATGAGATGTTTATAAATTTTTATTTATATTATTTGGGGTTAATTAAATGAAGCAAAAGAGCCTTAGTGCCTTAAAACTAGTCATCTTCTTCTCTGTATGCCATTTTAATTATGGAAAGCACATTATAATTACGTATGAGTTTTATGTGCATAGGCAGTTTGTATTATCGGGTGCGTCTGCCTGTTTTTCACAGGCAGGATTAGAAGTACAATTTTAAAGTCTAGACACTGCTTCTTAAAAAGCAGAACCGTAGCTGACCTCACTGTGTGTAGCTAATTAGGAGATTAGCTGGTAAAGGATCTTTCAGTTATGGTAGCTGCCTACATTCATGTTCCCTTTACCTCACTTGCTTGATCAGAAGGCTTGAACTGTCATCTTATCTCTGAAGAAGCTGTATAACGTTTCTTCTTTTTCTTACAACTGTAAGTTTTAGGGTATATACAGTTTTTCATGTACATTTTACTGGAACAATGCATATTTTTGTTTCCTACCACTGGGATTCTGTAATCATTAAATAAAATAAAACTAAGTATAAGCTAATGTAGCCTAATCACATCATCATGCTGTTGAATAAGTGGCACATCTGGCTAAGATAGAACCAGATGTTACTCCATTTGGAACATATTTGGAATTATAATTCTTCTAATGTGGAAGCTTGAGGATTGCAAAGTGAAATTCCTATTGTTGACCATCAGCCCTTACATGACAGGTTCAAGGATCATATTAACTAGAGAAAATGTCAGGTTCTTCTCAATGCTTCTTGGGTTATTTCTGCATCCTGCTAACATGGCATTCATACATCTTGATGTGTTAAATATCAGTTTCATTTTTCTTCTTTCAGTTGCTATAAGTACTTAAATTATGAAAGGCTTTTTTAGAAATAAAATAAATAAAATATACAAATATATAGATATCCTGAGAAAAAACAACACCCTTCTGATCACACTAACATGCTTAACTGTTAAAGGAACAGAATCAGTTTCCAACAGAAATGAGAATTCACAGCTGTTATAAGTTTTGGGCTGTGTAGCTAACATGTATTTAGTATTTGATGTTCTTTCATCAGGATTTGTAGTTTTCACTGAAAATATGTCACTGTATAAAACAACAGTTCTGTTGCAGGATTAAATAAACAGCTTTTTGCTATCAAGTTAACTGAACTGTCTTACAAATGAATGCAAAATTTAATAGTAGACTGGTATCAGAATAATTGTGACAGTTTCTTTTATCCTAGTAAGTTTCCATAGTAATTGAAAATTATCTCCTGCTTGATGTGGCCCACTTGCACAGAGTAAAAGAGCTATGTTTAGCATGTGAATAATTTCAATTTAGGCAGGTAAAAATTTCAATTTCTTTCCCTCATGGTGTCATGTATACTACACCTTATATATTGCTTTTTAGATACATTGATCTATATATTCAAATACAGTTAGATATATTTAATTTTTGATTTGTATTTCCAATTATGTAAACTTTCCAACATTTTCTTTTATTTGTATTTCAAATAGCCCCATATCTGTCTCTATGAGTTACAGCTGTTGGAGGGAATTCCTTCCCTTTATACTTAAACTTCTTTATAACTAATATTGATGCATTTCCCATAAAAAATAAAATAGGAGGATTAATGTCTTTTGTATGTTAATGCTTAGGTTTTTTTGCTAATTAGTTCCTTCACATATTCTAGTATTTATACTCAAAGCCATGCTTTAGGGCTCATCTGCCATAAAAATATCTGTGCATCTTTTGTAGGCAGAGGGAAGTTTGCTGGCAGTTTTCGTGTTCTGGTTATACCATTTCTGCCAGTACTGTTTGCCTCTGAACATGGCAGTTTGCAGTGTTGGTTATAGTATGACCAAGAGTTATGAGGTCTGAATAGTAACCACCCTGACTGACCATGTAGTTGTAGAATTTCATTCTCAGGAAGAATGTACACTTTCCCCTATGTTTAATGGCAGGTAGAATTTTATGTATCAGAGTTCAGCATGTAGCAGTTCCTCTTCACCTGGTTAGGCAAGACCACCTCTCTTGAGATTCAGACTGAAATTCAATCCCTACTTTATTAGTTAAACAATGTGTTTCAAATGTACCCTTAGTTTTCCCAGTGAGCTATATCCAGAAGATATTGCAGAGTCCAGAAGACTCAAGCACAGATCCTGTGAGGAGAGGCTGAGGGAGCTTGGGTTGTTTAGCCTGCAGAAGAGGAGGCTCAGGGGAGAAGTCATTACTCTCTACAAATTCCTGAGAGGAGGTTGTAGCCAGGTGGGCAGCGGTCTCTTCTCCCAGGCAACCAGCAGTAGGACAAGAGGGCATGGTCTTAAACTGTTCCAGGGGAGGTTTAGAATATTAGGAAGAAATTTTTTACAGAGAGAGTAATCAGACATTGGAATAGACTGCCCAGAGAGGTGGTGGTTACACTGTCCCTGGAGGATTGTAGATGAGACTGGACGTGGCACTGAGTGCCATGGCAATGTTAAATCAAGGGATGGACTTGATGATCTCAGAGGTCTTTTCCAACCAGGTTGATTCTATGATTCTATGATTCTATATCTGGATTAATTTTAAGAAATTAAATTCAAGACAGTTTAAATGTTTAAATCCATACTACTTATGGATTATATATATATACTTGCATATACTGTTTTGTTACCTGAAATAATTATAAAATAGAAGGGTTCACAATACTTTTCTATTGTAGTGCCATGAAAGTTGTTCAGAGATAATAGTCTACAAAATTTAAGAAATGCAGTTAGGAGCAGAAAATATTATGGATACCCTAAATGTGTGTATTCTATACTTTGGTAGGATAACAGTGCTGCATGGTGAACACTGCAGAATATTAAACTAACTTTTGCTTAGACATATATATATATATTATTATTTTGTATTCGATGTTTCCAATAAAAATAATTTTCTGGTACATTTAAATGTCTAAATAGTAATACAAAAGCATCCAGGACACAATCATAAGTGCCCCCAAAAATAGCAAGCATGGGTCCTGAGTCCATTCACAAATTAGTGCATTTTATGTGCCTATACCTGATTATAAAGCTGTACTGTTACAAATACAGATTACATTAAAAAAAATTATATACAAAGAAAACCTGAAATTTATATTATTGTCCAGATTTTTTCAATTCAATCAAGAATTCCTTTTGGTTTTATTTGGTTTTTTTGTTTTGTTTTGTTTTGTTTTTACACAGAAGTACATTGTATTTTGTGATGATTAATGAAATTCAGCTTTAAAAGTAATTTTCAAGAATAGAAAAATTCTCTAGCTCCAAGGATAAAAAGCAAATAATAATAATAATAGGAGATAATCCAAAACTCAACCAGCTAATAATCTGTTGTCATAAACTTCTAAAATAAGTATCCATCATCCTCAAGTGTTAATGTGACCTAATACATTTGAAATACCAGTGGGTATTTGTATTTAGTCTTAATTTTCTGCAGTTTGGTATATCTTACAATATTTTAATAATGTTCTAGGGTATTTTTATTTGGTCTGAGTAAAGTAATTAAATCATTGTATCTCCTTATGTCTTTCTATTTTTTTTCCTAAATACTCAGTTCTAGACTTTCTTTAGTCACATAGAAGTATGATACATTTAGGTATCATCTTTCTCAGTTTTAAATGCTTCCTTGCAGAGAATGGGTTGATGTTGTAAGAGACCTCCAGAGGTCTTTCGGTTCAACGCCCCTGTTCAAGCAGAGCTCCGTAGAGCCCGTTGCCCAGGGCTGTGGTCAGATGACTTCTGATTATCTCCAGAGATGGAGACTCCACAGCCTCTCTGGGCAGCCTGTGCCCGTGCTTGATCATCCTCAGAGTGTAGCAGTTTGCTATTGTTCAGAGGGACTCCTCTGTGTTTCATGTGGTGCCTGTTTGCCTCTCATCCTGTCACTGAGCTCCACTGAGCAGAGACTGGCTCTGTCCTCATTGCACTCTCCCTTCAGGCATTTATATACGTTGAGTCTTCTGATCTTTCTTTTGCGTTATACAATGCTGTGTATTCTAGAATGTACTGACAAAAGTCCTGGTCTCAAAGAAAATGGGTAAGCTGTACCCGGTTTTAATACTGAATTGTTCTCAGTATAGTTACAAATGCTTTCTTGGCTGTTTTAGATGTTTCAGATGATTTTGCTCATGATATTAAAATTGTGTGGTTTATGCTCAAATAATCAATGACAGCTATTAATTTTCTAAATATAATTAGTTATATCAGACTTCTAAATCACTCCTATAATGTTGGAAGACTTACTAAGGCTCTTGTTTTTAAATTCTTGCTAAAATATATAGGAAAGGTGTTTGAATTTAAAATAAGTTTGGCTAATAATTAATTTCCAAATATATTTTAAAACTACCAAGCCAATTTAATTTTCTCATAGCAATTAATTTAAATTTAGTCCATGAATCAGTTGTTATTTGTGGTTCTGTTGTTTTGTTGTTTTCATTATCTCTTTATCACAGAGGCTGAAGAATTTAGATGCTTCAGAGGCTGCTTAAAATTCTAATATTGCTGAAGTCCTTTCAGATGTTTGTCAAGGTCAAAATTCCATCCAAGCAAAGGTTATTGATCAGGACTGTATGCTTAATATATACCATATGACAATGAAGTAACTGGCATCATAACAAATTGCACTTGATTATCCAGTGTTGATGACCACCCACAATTTACAGGTGAATGGAAAAGCAGCAGTCAGCAGGAAAGAAAGGGATAGCCTGAGCTTGTCAGCTTAGAGTATATCAAAAAGGTTAAATTGATCTGTTTTTATAACGTTTTCAAATAATATGTAACCCTAGGATTTTTAGCCTAGTCTTTAAGGAAATAGAGTTTAACAAACACTTTTGCCATTCTATCTAGTACTTTCTGAACCTATTCAATGATATGCCACAGTGAAATGGAAGTCTTAAAGTTACAGAATCACAGAATGATTGGAAGTTGGAAGGGAGTTGGAAGAGTTGGGAGGGACTCTCAAGGATCATTCAGTCCAACTCCTGGCCCTGCCCAGGACCATCCCCAAGAGTCACACTATGTGCCTGAAAGTATTGTCCAAATGCTTCTTGAACTCTGTCAGGCTTGGTACTGCGACCACTTCCCTGGGGAGCCTGTTCCAGTGCCCAACCACCCTCTGGGTGAAGAACCTCTTTCTAATATCAAACCCTGACACAACTTCAGGCCATTCCGTTGGGTCCTGCCACTGGTCACAAGGGGGAAGAGATCAGTGCCTGTCCTTCCTCTTCCCCTCATGAGGAAGTTGTAACTGCAATGAGGTCTCCTCTCAGTCTCTTCTCCAGGCTGAACAGAACAAGTGACCTCAGCCATTCCACATACAGCTTCCCCTCAAGACCACCACGTCCCTTTCCACAGCACTACTTTCCAGCATGTCATTCTTCATGCATCCAGGGTTGTCCCATCCCATGTGCAGTATCCAAGACTTTCCCTTGTTGAACTTCATATGGTCAGTGATTGCCCAGTCCTCTAATTTGTTGAGGTCTCTCTACAGGGCCTCACTGCCTTTGAGGGACTCAACAGCTCCTCCCAGTTTTGTGCCATCTGCAAACTTGCTTGGTATCTCTTCCGTTCCTGCATCCAAATCATTTGTGAAGGTGTTGAAGAACACAGGGTCCAAGATGGAACCTAATGCAACCCCACTAGTGACAGGTCACCAGATGCTACTACCCTCTGTGCTTGACCTGTGAGCCAATTGCTCATCCACTGCATAATGTGTTTATCCAGCTGTTTTTCCAGAAGGATCCTGTGAGAGACAGTATCAAAAGCTTTACTGAACTCCAAAAAGATGACACTGACTGTCTTCCCTGGATCATCTAAGTGGTTACCTTGTTATAAAAGGAAACCCAGTTTGATAAGCAGGACTTTCCTCTCATGAGGCTGTGCTGCCTGTGACCAGTGACTGAGCTGTCTTTCAGTTGTTTTGAATATCCCCTAGAATTTGTTGCATTCCTTTAGGTTTCAGAAATTTAATGGCCAAGTAGAAAGGCCAGACATCTGGATCTGACATTCGCACCACTTACAGGCCAGGTAGTACTTTAAATGCATTTAAGTGCTCTTCTCAGGCATACTTTCTGGTTTAATTTCATCCTAAGGGGTTTGTATGCACCAAGACTTTTCTGTCAGTGAAAGCAAAATGTAAAGATTACCTAAGATAAGGAGACTTAACTTCAAAAATTCACTCCCAAACAAAAGTAAAATGACAGTGTGGATGCATGTTAAATTTGTTAGATAATTGTGAGGCAATTTATTTGTGTGTTGCGGATATTGAAGGTTTGCCATATAGTGAGATATGAGTCATGAACAGTAACCAACAGAATCAAAGGTTGCAAAAAGATATAGCAAAAAATTACTGAGTATTTTGTGC
This sequence comes from Empidonax traillii, assembly GCF_003031625.1. NCBI lineage: Eukaryota > Metazoa > Chordata > Aves > Passeriformes > Tyrannidae > Empidonax > Empidonax traillii. Next base: position 33,612 of record NW_020955920.1, read on the forward strand.
ACAATCTGAAGGAAAGGACAAAATACTAAAATATAAGGAAAGGATTTTTGGAGCACAGGGATTCATAGAAGAAGCTGTACATAGGGCAGTCTCTCAAAGAGTTTGTAGTGACTTTCCCCAGTTTCAGTCATGCTTACTTCCTGCTATCCTTCCTGAAAGTCCACTGGTTATACTTTTTTATACATGTTCATTCTGTGTCAGTGTTTCATCTGTTATGGTCATATTTCTCAATCTCTTTATTACTGTGAAGAAGATAAAACTTGGATATACCCTTTCTTTCTTGTTGGTGTGAACACTCTGTGGCACCTACACAGTACAGAAGAAGCAGTAATTGCTGAAGTTTTTTCCCTTGTTTTAGTTATAGACAGTGTTTGAAAAACTTGCACATTTTGTTTTGGAAAATACTGATGTAATTAAATTGTACGTATTGCATTGATTCTGCCTGCAACATACAAAAATCCAAGTTGTCCTAGTTAAACCTCTGTAAGAAAGAAGGGAAAAATCTGCTTTTTAAAAATTAATAGAGGTTTCACAATGGTAATTTCTGGTATATGTTCAAATTCTACTAATATGTATATTAATTGTACATTCCTTCAGGCATTCCAAGGCAATGTCAAACAGTAGCATTAGGAAAGTAGCAAATAATTATGTTTTCCTTTAAGTCTGAAAATTGTGATATTGTGATTAAATGATATCTAAATCTTTTGACCTGTCTGTCATGCTTTTGTTGACTCTATTCAAATGTATAGTGGCCTATTTAAGCAGATTCCTAGCTATGTTAGTTTCAAAATAGAGGTATAAAGGAGTACATATACTATCAGTTTTTGTCTAAGAAATAATTTCTAATACATCTCTTGAGTTCTTCAGATAGAGCCTGTGACTTTCTGACCCTGTAAATTTCTCGTCATTGAGGGTTTAGTCATTAAAAAATGGAGGTATCACTTTGCTGATTTGTTAGTGTCAGTGAATCTTGCTACTGAGTTAAGGAACAGGTTTTGGGCTATGTGAATAGTAGGTGAATACTTTGGTTTTGACCCAATATTGAATTGTTGTCAAGATCCAATAATACAGTCATGATCTTTTGCAGTCATGGTGACTTGTGTATCTCATTGTCATGTCACATCACAAGGGGTTTTTTAAAAACCGATATGGTTCTCCTTCTTTTTTCCTTCCCAAAACTGTTGTGAGTAGTTTTTGAAACACATTCAACACAGATTTTCCTGTTCATTTATTCATGCAAGTAAGTTTCCATGGAGACAACGCTGGGGTTCATTTCCGCTGCAGTGCTAGACAGTCGTTTATCTGTAGATCAACACCACAAATCAACTTTTCTGCATGTTGTGACAGTCCTAAGGCGATTAGTTCTCAGGCTGTACCTGTGTTTTTTTATCATGTTTGCATTTTCACATATAGGCTTCCTGTATGCTTCCTCTTGAAGAAAAGCATAAAATCACCATTTACATCGTATGTATTTAGACATATGATTTGGGTGCAGTTACACACAGATCGATGTTAAGGACTGTTGGAGTACATCAGGTGAATAATCCTGGCACAGAGACCTGAGGGTGTACTGTTTTCTTTCCACTCCTTGATCCTTCCCTGACATCACAGCAAAAAGGAAACTGCAGCACTCTCAGCAGGTGCCATGCTGTGGACCAAGATTGTGAAGTTTGCTGCAGACAGAACTTGGCCTGTGGCTGTAAGTACATTGCTTAAGATTTTCATCACAGATGACTCATGGCCCTCAGGCAAAGTGGTGGAAAAGTGACCCACAGTGCTTAGTCTTCTCAAGAACATATTGACCACATCCAATTGCACCATAGTTTATCGTATTTTATAGTGTGCTGCTGAGAATATCTGTTACTTATATAAGCCATGTGGAGGTTGTTCAAGGATATAAAACTTGCAGAAGTAGTATTGGTGCACTATACAGAATGTTAGAAATGGGTGACTACTGATCTCTTCAGTAAAATGATCTGACAGAAACCCTTGTATAGATTAGGATTATAAAATTCCTGTGTGTTCAATATAATTCTGTAAACACCATAGATGGATTTATGCTCCATTTTATCAGTACATTTGAATATGGCTACAATATATGGACTAAGTAATTTTTATAACTATTACACATTAGTAGTCAAGTACATATAAATTAATAGAAATGTGGCTGTAGTTTTAATTGAACTAGAAAGAAAGCATATTTCAGTAAAATTAAATATAAACATGAAAAGACTAAATATAGAGTTGTCAAAGTTCAAGGAACTGAATGTTATCAATTTCTTTTTCCTTGCAAATTAGTTGAAATTCAGCAGAGAATAAAAAGTGGTCTCTAGCAAAAGCCAGGGAAGTAGCCAGAGCAATAACTCTCAGACTTTCCTAAGAAATACTGAGTCAAACCCCCCAAAAACATTATTTCTAGACTTACTGAGAAACATTTTGCAAAATGAAGATATTTACAAAAGCAAATGTAGTGTAAATGACACAACACAAAAAGAAAAAGCATTAATAAGGTGAATGCTGCTTGTGCGATTGTTTCTTAGCAGTGTATTGAAAGGTGGTGTTCTAGAACAACTTTTTGATGCTCAAATTTTAATGAAATTCCTGTATGCTACCTGGGAAGTTAAAGGGTTTGGTTTTTTCACTTATGGGTTAGATAGATTAGATATTAGAGAAAGGTTCTTCCCTAGAGGGTGGTGGGGCACTGAACAGGCTCCCCAGGGAAGTGGTCACAGCACCAAGCCTGAAAGAGTTCAAGAAGCATTTGGATGACACTCTCAGGCACGTGGTGTGACTCCTGGGGATGGTCCTGTGCAGGGCTAGGAGCTGGACTCGGTGATCCTCGTGAGTCCCTTCCAACTCTGCATATTCTGTGATCCTGTGATTTAAATTGCTTCATAGTAACAGTGTTAGAAGTCTGCATTCCTTGCGGCACTGATGCAAAGCATAACCAGCATAACCTGTCTTACTCATGTAAAATTGACCATATGTCATCATAATAGATGTCACATTTTCTCTAAAGTCTTTGGGAAATTGCTTTGAAGAACATAGAGATATTTGTGTTGCTTAGTTTGTAAGATTTACATGACTTTTTAGTGTAGAATACAAACTATTTTAATGCAGTTTCAGATATTTGCTGTTTGCCATAAAGCGTAACAATTAAATTCCATGCTTGATGGTTACAGGTTTTCACTTTTTTTTCTTGCTGATTTTCTCCAGACTGACAATAATCTTTGCACTTGTTGAAATGTGGCATGAAATATATTTTGGTACAAAATTAGAGAAACAAAACCAATTATTTAACAATATATCTGAGTTTTGCATTATATTACTAATTGTTCTGTAAAAACTTGGAGAGTCCTGACCTATTCATAAAGGTGATTCCTGCTGAAGGAGTCCTTCTGAAAAGAGTGATCCTTCTTCTGTAATTAAAGCCTGAGAGTGTGAGATTATTATGTTCCTCTAGTTGAGTGTAGATGACACAAAACCAGGCCACAGTTTTCTTAACACAGTGTTCCTGGAGCCCTAACTGGGAAAGATAGTTGTGTAACATTGAGTATATGTTTGAATCAGGACTGAATAATAATTTTTTCAAACTCACATGAGTGATCTTAACAGAACTAAAAGAGTTTACTGTAAGAGCTATAAATAATTCTAGGAGGCACTTACAACCTTTATTTTTTAGCTTTTATTGGAAAAAATACATATGATGGCATAAGGGAAGAGTATTTCATATTTCCATATGTATTTAAAACAGAAAGAATTTTGAGAATTGATATATGACACTGAAAGGCTGTACATCTAATGGATTCTGATTTGTCAGATTCTGAACATTCAGATTCCTACATTCAGTTTTGTGGAAAAAGGCAGTGTTATAATAGATATATTGCATATTGGAATATATCAAATCAGTCAAAATATTGAGGCCAAGTTAACAAGATAAATGATAGGCAGTTAGTACTTGTGGGAATTTTCTCTCTTGGTATTCTTGGTATTCTAGGTTTGTAATGAAAGTAAGTAATCAAGCATTTTTTTCATATTTCTGGAGTTGGACTACTAGATTACTAATGTGTCTTAAAAGTAAATACAGCAGTATAGATACATATACTGTTATATGAGATTAAGGTAGCTGATGTAAATTCTATGGTGGATGACTAGGAAAAGGGTCTAGTAGTAGACACCATATTGTCCTCTTTTCATTTTCCTTTCCTTTTTGCCATGAGCCAAAGGAAGGTAAGATTTCACTGTCCCCAAGCCATAGCGAGAATCTCCTCACTATTAATGCCATCTTACAATTTTTATATGTTTAAAAAAAAACAAACCTCAAAACACGTTTTTTTTCGTAAAGAAATATTTTTAGCTTCAAGATATTTTAGAAAGGTTTCTTTATATATTGTCCTCAAGAGTTTTCCAGTTCTTGATGAGTATACTTACTAAAATATTTGTACTGCTTTAAACATTTAATTTAGAAAGGTCCTGTTTTGTATTTTTTCTCTTTTTTTTCCCATTGAAAAGAATAAAGCAATTTTTCTTCTAATATAGTGCTTATGGCAGGAAGGGGGTGACACTTAATAGTGAAGAGTTAGACATAGTACTGTCAAGAATTTTGGAATATAGTTTTAAGATACTACAATGTGAGCAATGTACTAGAACAGATGGAACTCCTTATACACATTCAGGATATTTCTTCAAGAATGTTGAACACTGAGTAGATCAAATGCATCTCCAAATGCCTCACTTCAATTTTTAAACATATGTCTCATTTATTCTGGTTGTTTTGAATGAGTGGATGAGGAAGTTTTCTAAACAATTCCCTGCAGTGAGATTTCACGGATGTGCTGTTGCATATGGACAAAGTGAGATGAAATTCCAAATTTATTTGCTGTAAGTGTGTAATTTTTTCATCACAAAACAGAATCCAAACTTTGAAGACAATGCCTAGTGACAGTTCATCCTGAAATTTCTTGCAGGTGTCAAAGAGGTGGGAGCTAGATAACTGAGGGAGAAGAGAGTGAAAAATGAGTGATAAAGCTTTTTCGTATATGAGATATTATGGTATCAGAATAGCTGTTGCACCTGTGGTAACAAAGTGAAATTATAAGCTCACATCATTGAAAAACAGTTACTGAATCATATTGAAAGTCACTGACTTTCATTTGCTTTATGAATTTTGGAAATTAATATGTATCATACAGGTACATATCATATCAAAATGTTAAACCCAGAAAAAATGATGGAGTTTAGTGACTTTTTTTTTTTGATAAATTATTAATGTAGGTTTTTGGGAAAGTAGGGTAAGGTGTTGTTTTGAGATTGGAGGCAAACTGTTCCATTTTCTAACAGAGATGGTAAATTAACTGTCATAATTCCTGAGAACAGTTACCTGTTTATATGGCTATCATTAATCTGTAGGACTGTTGCTAACTTGGTAATAGCCAGGGCTTTGACAATAACAGAAAAGAATATTTTTTTATATCAATAATGTTGTTGATCAGCAGTATGGCACAGCAATCACTGTTCAGCTTTGGAAGTTCCCTATGTGAGGAAAATCCCTGATTACAAAGCCAAGCCAGCCTCCGAATTGCCTTGCAAAGTCAGGATGGTTTAAAAACACCTAAAGCATGAGGTTTAATTGTACATTTTGTTATGAGCATGCCTATGCCACAAATTAGTAGTGCTACAATGTAAGTGATGGCCACGCATGTGTTGTTGGCATGAGTGTATAAAATGGTATCAACTGATTGACCCAACAACGGGTTCAAATCACATTTCTGCTGTATTTTGTAGCACACTGAAAAGAATGGTTGGTCTTAATCAAGCTTTCCCCTCTCCCTGTCAGAAAATGTCTCTGTGGAAAGGATACTAATTCTATTCAGTCTAATTGTGAAAGGGAAGACAAATTATCCAATTACTAAGCACACACTTCCAGGCAATACAAAGTAACATGCTGATTGATCAAACTATGTAGGGAGAAATACGGGTTTTTTCCTTTATTTCAAGAGATCCCATGAAGATAAGCATAGAAGTGAGCTAAATGAGTAAGAAAGTATAAGTTGGGTACTGGGTATGTGGATAAGATGGGTGTTTCCCCAGAGAAAGTTTCAGATCTCCCAAATAAAAGTCCTAAACATTTTTGCTTTAGGCATACTTCTCTGTGGTCACATTTCTTCTGTTTGTTAATCTGTAAATCCATGCTCAGATCCTCTCAGCCAAAGACATGTGTATCAGTATCACTTTGATCAATGCTCCTCAATAAAACCACAAATTAAGACACCATTTTCTTGCCACTTCTGCAGTTAAAAGTTTGAAGGGTTTTCCTCTCTTGTGGGTGTTTTGTAAGGAAATGATTGAATCCAAGCCTAAACCCCAGACTTGAAAAGCTAACAATAAAATAACAATGAAAAGGAAGTTACCTGCCATAAGCTCAACTAGAGAGCATACGTTCAGTTTTAATGTAGTACTAAAGAGAAAGCAACTCTTTTGAAAAGCAATTTTTAAGTAACTTTCTTCTCATGTGTCTTGAGTAAATTTTTTTAAATCATGAATGTAGCTTTTGATTTACAGAAGGAATGGAAATATACTGCATAAAAGTATATTAATACCTATCACTAGAGTCAAATTTCATAGTTTCAGGATCACTCTCTATTCTTTTTGAAAGTTCTAGTTGACTGTGAAAGGTTCCTAGTGAGTGGAAAAAGGCAAATGTCATTCCTATCCTCATGAAGGGCAAGAAGACGTATTGGAGAGACACAGGCTGGTCAGCCTCACCTTGGTTCCCAGGAAGATCATGAAGAATCCCCAGGATGATCATAAATTCTCCTAGTCATCAGAAGATGACTGGAAGCAACTACTAAAGATTCTACAAGAGCAAAGGCTTCACCAGTATGATTGAATTTTGTGCTTAGGTGATTGACTCAGTGGATGAGGAGGGACCAATAGATGTCATTTTTCTTGAACAGGGCTTTTGATATGATATCCCCGAGCTGTGGCATCCTTTTAGGCAAGTGGAAAAGAGATGGAATGGTTGTGTAAACTACACAAGGTGCTGTTGCAAGGTGTGGGGCCCTAATGGCACTGCTCAGAGCTGTCTTCTGCATCCATTGTTATTTAACAACTTCATTAACAATGAGAAAGATGGTATGGACTGCAACCAGAATAGTGATGACAGATGACACCAATCTGTGGGGAACAACCATTCTAGGCACTCTCATTAAGCTGGAGTAATGAGCTGCCTGAGACATTTTGAAGTATGATAAGGACAAACTAGAAATTGGTTACATGGAATTAATTAACCTTATGCAACAGCACAGCCTGGGGTTGGACTGACAGGTGGGCAGAAACAGACCTGAGTATCCTGGTGGACAACAGGTGGAGTCAGCAGTACACCTTTTTGGTTAATGCCGTACTAGTCTGCTTTGGGAGGCTGTAGCGAAAAGATCAAGGAACGCAAAATTTCTCATTGATTTTGCACTTGTGAGGCTGCGTCTGGAGGAGTGTGTTCAGGTTAGGTCTCCCAAATGCCAAAAGGTGGGTCCTAGTATACTCAGATCAACTAGTGGTAGTTATATGGCACACCTTATATAATTTATTAAAAATTTGAATAATTAAACCATTTAGTGTCAAAATGTAATAGATAGTTTTGTGATAGTCTCTTTGTATTCTCCAGCAGATACCTGACAGACAAATGTACCTACAGTATGCAAGTAGGAGTACAGTTTGGGGACTCTACTGAAATTGGGGCATATTTTTATGCAATTTTATCAGTGTATGTTGTGGAAAATGCAAGACTGCTTACCCATCTTTAGAAATATTTAGGATGAGATCATAAAGTTTGATGGCTATAGGCAGTTATTCCAAGTCTGTGATGTTTGTTCAGGATACAGTACTCAGTCTTATGTACTGCTTTTTCTTTGGATGGAAAAGCATAGATGGACGAAGGCATAGACAGTAGATCCTAAAGTTACAAAGCACCTGAACTGATGTAATAGACTTTGGGAGAGCTGCATACCATGCTAAAAGAAAAAAAAGAGTCTGCTGTCTGAATACATACTTACAGTCCAGTGTGGATTGGTCAAACCTGCTGTTACATCAAATCCATAACTATGTTATTTCATGCCTTGTGGAGGTATTGTGTGTGGCATTGGAGATAAATTAGGTTTTTGAAAGTATGTGGAATTATGGAATGCAAAGGACTCTGCCATTGCTAGGGGGCCTCAGCTCAAGAAATGCAGAGGAACGCCACAAGCAAGCAGAGGATATGGTTAGGAAATCTGTTGTGTTAGCTTGCTCCTGGGCTAGTACTACTGAACTCAGCCCAGCGGCCTAGAGCTGTACAGAACACAAGAATTTAGAGTCAAGATGTGTCCAGGCTAACACAGAATCTTGCACTATGTCTGAAACTCATGTTACAAGTGTAGTGCTCTATATTTTAGTACTAGAACCTCTTCTTTTATACTGGTTGTTGTCAGGCATCACAAATGCTTTTAATGTTTCAGACTTTTAATTTTTCAGAATTTCTAATTTCTTATTTCTTATATTTTTTGGTTTTAAATCATAGCTTGTTGTCATTATTTGTTCACTTTTAACAATTATTATAATGTGAAGATGGACTCTACAATTTTCTATGTCGCTGGTTATTTCTGTTCTCAAAGATAGTTCTGCTTGTAGTACTTTTTTAGAATATATTTCAAAATATACGTATGGTTTTCATGTTGTAAAGAGCCTTATTATGAAAAAGACATTGTGGGAAACAGTCCAGAACAGGAAGAAAACCCTCTAGACACTACACTCTAAATACATATTAGAAAAAATAAAGAAAATATAGCAAAGAGAAAAACTGTCATGCAAAATATTACTTGTCATAGTAATGATTATGGTATTAGTTATAATTTTCAGAATGCTATTTCAATCCAGGTTGTGATAACAATGACCTTCTTTGGAATCACTTGGTGATGAAGCAGCATTTTTTAATATGTATATATGCACTAGGATATGTCACAGGAACATTAAATGCTTATCCATGCTGACTGAGATATTTAATCTGGGTATACTGTCTTTGTCTGCTATTATTAGTGAGCTTTCCTGTGATGTTGCCACTTCGTTATCATTTCATCTTATTTCTGCTTTCAGTCACTAAGAGTTGACCTCTTTCCTTATGCAGCATCAGCACATCCTTTATATGACCTCTGGAAAAAGAGTTTGCAGCTCAGCCAGCTAAACTAGCGTGAACTACAAAGAGCAAATAGTATTATATCACTCCTTAAACCTATAGATTTCTTTATACTTCCTTTGGCTCGCTCCCTTGGATGTAGTTACCAGTAAATTCAAGAAGAAAAGATTTGAACAAATTAGCTGCAAGTATTTTCAAGTGCACAATGTATAATTTTAAGTATTGACTCTTCTGTGACAACATAATATCCCACAAATATTTTACAGTATTTTGTTAGCATTCAGAAAGAACGCAAATATTTTTATGCATGATTATTAAAATTTATATTTACAAAACAAAATTTTATATTAAATTCATGTAGATATGGTAATTTTTATGCCTTGTACGTTAGATGTATTTATTTTCCTGTATGAATGGTATTATAGAAAAGTTAGCATTTTGCAAAGCACAAAGCTGCCATGGAAGAGAAGAGAATGGTGCCCTTGCTATCTAGGAAAATTAACTTCCTAAACTTCTACACAGTTGAGAGCTCTGGCTCCACTGCCATAAAGAATGGTATAGATAAAAGCTTTGTGCCGTAATTCTGTCATATTCCAGTGAATAATTCCTATCATATTCTGTTTAGTGGTATATTAGATTTTTGTTTGTAATTGTGAGTTTGTATGAAACTATGTGTCCTGTTTTGCTTGTAAACAAAAATACGTAGCCTAATGTTTCTATAACAGTTCAGTGTTCCTAAATGAAAGTTTTAGAAATTGTTCCTCACTTAAACAAGGAACAAATCTCAAAAGAATTCTAAGTGTTGAATTCCTACTGCAAAATAAATAGTGGAAATTATTGAAGAAAGGGATAGAGAACAAACCACAAGTCTGTGACAAACAATGGCAACACCAAATTTACTAGACTGCAAGGCTGCAAGTACTTGATTTGGTCTGTTAAACCTTTTCCTCTACTAAGTAGTTTAGAGGCCTTTTGAACATTGGTGCCTAACACTGCACTGCATGTATAGACAATGAAATAGTTACTCACACTCTTCTGGGAAGTTTCAGATCGAAGGAAATAAGTAAAAGCATCCTTGGGACTTCTGCAGTAACTGTCACTGAAGTACTGCTCAGGAGAGGATAAATGATCCTCTGACACCTTTAATGCTGAAAGTAAGTTAAAGAGTAAAAAAAATACACAGAAGCCTTAATTGTTTAGAGAAAATTATTGCTACTTAGCTAAGAAAAGAAAGAAGAACCACACCTCGTAATGAATGATTATGGCCTCAGTTGGGTGCAAACAGTGGTGTGCTAAAGTCTGTCACTTTCATCAATCTATGAGGCAATTTATTTCCAAGAACATTAACTCTAGTGTGTGTAAGGCATAACAAGTACTGTAAACTTTTCCAGTGTATTGTGAGATTCGATTTGCTCCAACACAACTGGGCCTTGAATAAGACAGCAGTCACTCAAGTGCCATTAGATTAGCTAATAGGTAAGAGAAAAGCCAATACCAAAGGCTGTACATGTAGGCAAGAAAAACAAGCTGTAGAAGTAACAATGAAGACTCATAGCACAAACCCACAAAATGTGTATCCCTAGATGGTGTCTGACAAAGCCGCATCCAGAATAGAGGATTTTATCTAGCCACCATTGCTACTGATCTGCGTAAATTATTTTATGTACATTTGTACTTCATACATCGATGGAAATCTTTAGTTATATTTTGAGAATCTGTATAGTTATTAATTATGGGGATTTCTTAAAATTCATCTTGTATCACTTTGGGATGGAACTTCATGTTTTTAATGTAAGTAACATAAAATGATGTATTTATTTGATCTTGAAATTGAATAAGATAGAAGTGTACTGAAATGGAAAATTTCCATATTATATAGGTTCATAATTTTCTTTCATAATTTAAATAGAATTCTAGTTGTATATTCATGTAATTATACTAAGAAATTTGATAAAGGAAAGCAAGGCTAAAATTGCTAAGTGCCTAGGAGAAAATCATCTGGTAATGCAGAAGAGTTTTTTAATTGGGAGTAGAAGAAAACACAGTGGTGGTTTTGATGGACTTCAAGTGCAATTTCCTTTTAGCTTTTCTGTGCTTAGTGCCTAAGTTCATCATAGACATTGCATCTCAGAGATTGATAACTCAATGCATAGTTTGCATTTTACTCTCCCAGTGGAGTTGATCTTCACTATCTGTTTGTATTGCACTTGCATGGATCATATCATGGTGTCAGCAGACTCCTTTGACTGAAATAAAGAACTTAATTCAGTTGTGGTAATCTATAGTCTTATATACTCATTTTCCTTTACCGGATATTATCCAGGTTAAATCAATATTAATTGAAAATAAAACATTCAGAATCCTACTATATAATACATATATTTATATGTAGGATATTAAAATTCCCAGAAATTATTTTAGTCTCGAGATCATGTGGGATTTTTCCATCATAAACACAAGTTCAAAATTGATTTGATTATCTAGGGCTTAATCCAAATTGCATTGTGTGAACACAGTTCACTGATAGAGTTGGTTGAGGAATTTGTACCTAAATTAGACATATGATGCCATAGAGTCTTTTTCCACATGAAAAGTGTTTTTTCAGAATAGAAAATGTGAAAGATGTTGTCATATAACAACTTGAAAATTTTAGCAATATTTGCAGTGTAATCCAGATCAGCATTCTTAGCCAATGAGATCAAATATCAAATTACACTTTAGAGACCTGCCATATGCTAAATGAAAACAAACAAACAAACAACCTCAAGCCCAGGCTAAATTATTTTACGTGTATGTTGCTGTAAATAAAATCTTTTTACATAGGCTTTAGGTATATGGGGAGGCTGAGATGGTTGATGTATCGCATTTTCAAGTTTTTGTGTATATGACATAACTGTTTAAGGAACAAAGTTAACTGCTAATATCAAGTTGATTGGTAGAGGACAAAATTTCATGTTTCATTCTGAAAATTTGATATATGTGCTATGATATAAAAATCAGATATTAACTCTGATCTTACTGTAGATTTCTTTATAGTGATAGTAATAAAAATAAAATCCACATTATCTGCAAATACAAAATAGATAAGTTGAAGATAAAAAATAAAAATGTATGCATTTTTTTGTTTCCTTTCATCAGTTTTTAGGGAAGCTGTTTGACCATAGGGTTTTAATTTAGTTGAATAAAAATAGCATTTTAAAAACACAGTCAATTTAACATCCCTGACGTACTTTCTTTAATTAAAAGTGTGCCTATAGCTTTTGTTTACTTAAGCTCCAGAGGACATCATGATGCTCTTTTTATCATATATATGTTTTGCATTTTTTGCAGCAACAGCTGCAGTTACCTTTCCACCTGTGGATATTCGGGGTTCTCCCTCTACTTTGTTTCATTTCCAGATGGCACTTCAATTGTTTTTTTGCAATTTCATAGAAACATATCTTGTGGCTGAAAGCTTGTATTCAATTAGCTTTAGAACTACTATTCTCATGAGCATAGGTGGATATATAATATAATTAGCTATTTTTTTCTGATAAAGTAACTTCTGCTGTTATTATGCAGTACTAAAACAGTGTTCAAATTATAGGTATATTGGGTTTTAGGCTACTAAGCTTATCTGATGACTTAACTACAAATCTCTTCTACAAAATCTTTTTTTTATTTCTCCTGTGGGAAGAAAACCACAGTATGTATTCAGTTCTAGACGATAAGCAATTCAACCTTCTACTGCGATTTCTTCCTTTCTAGAAGTTGACCATTGTGCAATGATGATTCAAATTTTTTTCAAAGTAGTTACAGGATATGCTTTATCTTGCTTTCAAAGGACATCAAATGGAAATTGGACACACTGTGTAAATGCAAAGGATGTGTAAAGACTAGTATGACTGTTGGAGCATGAATATATGATTCTGCCACCTTGAAAATTAAACTCGCTTTCTCTGTCAGTGCTCAAATTCTAGGAAGCCACAAATCTACTATCTTACATGCTCTTTGCTTAGATAGTTCCCATTAGTTCTTTTTTATTTTGTTTGTTTTCAGTTTACTTTTACCTATGCATTGTCTACTTCTAAATTTTATGGAGAAAACTAATACTACCTAAAGAATTCTGTGTTTTTTTCATCATTGTTTTTTTTTTACTGTTAATTCCTTATTTCACTTTTTAGAATAAAAGCTTAGAATATTGTACAATCAACACTGAAGTATATCTTCTAAGTACTGCAATGTATTCTATTTCTTAGTTATTCTCACTTCCTCAGGAGATGAGTGAAAATACTACTTTGGGTTTGTTTTCTTGGATTGGAGTATTTTTTCATACAAAGATCAGTAATAAAAGGAATTTGAAATTTACTATTTCCTTTGCAGTTCACCTTTTGACAGTTGTGTGCTTGCTTGGTCTTTTGATTTTCAAACATTCATGATAAAGCTGAAATTACATAACTTATCTCTCGATACCCATTCGAAGTATTTTCTTATACTAAAAGAATTCCAGGCAAAAAAAAAAAAAAGTATAAGAGAATTTTTCATAAGCTGCAGTTAAAGGTACTGGTATATACCTATAGGTTAAGGGAATGTACACTAAAGAGAAAATGCTCCGCTATCTTTGTGTCTAAGAAGTAAACAGTGAAACTACCTCTATTTTTCTGTTGAAAAAAAAGAATTAATTTTGTGCGAAACATTTTCTTGGAGTCAGTCTTGTTCTACAGAGGATTTTGATGCCACAAAGCACAAGACATGCATAGGAAAAGTATGCTTTAAGGACAACTCCTCAGTATATGCACTATGTTATGCTTTTGTTCTTATATCTTATTATTAGTATGTAACACTTAAAAAACCAGAATTTTTTTTTTTTTTTTTTATTTTAGAAGTTAACCAGAATCAGTATGAAAACAGACCTTTAAAGCTCTTAGGTGCTATACATTTTTAAATTTTAATTTAAGGGAAATAAAAGTAGAAAATAGATTCATATTCAACACTGCAGAACGTGTGCTTTCGTTCTATCACCCAAAAGCAGACACATAAGACCTCTGTATTAAAAATTATGGTACAGAGCTACACAAAATTTGCTGACTTGAAAGCTTGCATGGAAGGAAGAACAGTAATTAAATCCATTATCCTCTGGAGAAAGTTAAGAGGTAAGATGTGCATAATCCTTCTATTGTATATGGAATGGAGAAACATGGGCTTAAAGGAGATTAGAGAGTGAATGATGGGTAAATGGAATAACTAAAAGCAACGAGTACTATATTACAACTGATAGTTTCTGTGCAAAAATTTCCATACATTTGCATTTTGAATTCAAACTTGAAATTTTTAGTTACAAGAACATTGGATTTTTAAGCATTTAGGCAGAGGAAGCTTTTAAAATTCTATATTTATACTTCTTCTATGTAGAAAGGATTCTTTTCACTTTTGCAATTTTTACCATATTTATATATCTGTTGCTTCATCATTATATTAATGTTACTATTTTTCTATATTTATGATGAAAATTATTAAAAATAAAAATATTAACCCTTAATACTTATTTTTAATTAGTGTTTCTCCCCTCAATGAAATTAGTGTCCTCCTTATCCTAATTTTTGGTGCAAATACAGTAGATGTTATTTTATATTGTATAAAAAGTCAAAGTACTGCACTTCTAAACTTTTCTCCTCAAAGTTGGTCTCCAGTTGCAGAGTTAGATGCACCGTAATTTATATGATTTAATATTTACCTGTGTAACATAATTGCATAAAGCAGTTTCTTCATTGAACTTCATACAGAACTTTTCCACTCTTCAACTAGTATTAATCTTCAGTATTATCACTGTTTTGCATAGCAGAAATATATAAAGAAATTTCATCTCTTAAAAAAAAAAAAAAAAACAACAAAAAAAACCCCACCAAAAATAACCAAAACCAACCAAACAAACAAAAAAACCACCCCACAACCAAAACAATCAAGCAATATAACCCAAAGCCCAACCTGCAAGCAGGCAACTTCTCCTATTTTTGATGTCAGATTTTTCTTTTCCAATAAGCTTGTTAATATTCTTTGGAAAAGCAAGCTTGCTTCCAAACTGAAGATTATGTACATCATTCGACTTAATCTAATTTGCTGCTCTTTTCATCCCAGACTATTGGCATTGTGTTCCTTATATTCTTTGCCCAAACACTGCATAATTCATTTATTCTGCTTGATAGTACTTTGGGGTGGATTTCAGTTGTTCTTGGAAACAGGGATCCACACTGAACACAGTCAGTTAAACAGGTTTAGGTATTCAGACCTCTAAAATACACTTGATTCTCAGTAGTTTAGCTCAATACACAAAGCAGAATATACACAGAGAAAGCAACAAAGAAATTTATGTTCTCGTATTATTCTCAGTATCTCTATTATAAGCCCAGAGAACAGATAATGTAGTTACACCATTTACTGTAATGCAAAGCATGACATGAACGCAAGTAACAGAATGACTGTGACTGTAAAGAATGGTTTTTTTAGAAGAGGATAGAGGAAAGTATTTTTTCCCTTAAGCAACTGATGTTCTTAGAAGGCGGTAACAAAAAATAGCATTCTAGGTTGCAGCTGATGCATAAGGGGGAGAGCATCCAGAAGGCAATGAAGAACAATAAAAAACAGCTTTGTGCTGCAAGGGTGTTAATAAGGGAGGGAACCAAAGCCAGAACTGTAGCAGAGACCAGGTAGAAGTATGGACAGAATAAATCAACTGCCATATTTAGCTGTTATAGGAATCAATGAATGCAATGAATATTTTCTAAACACAGTTTTCTTAATTTGTGTTCATTTTGATGTTATCTAAAACCTGCTCTTTTGAGAACTTCTAGAAAGACTTGTTATTACATGTAAATAAGCACCACTACAGAAAAAGTTGAACATAGGTTAATTTCATGACAAAAATCCTATATGTCATTGCAGATTTTTAGCCTCATTTGAAGAACTGGAGGTAGAGATTTGTGGTTTTTACTCAGAGCAAAACTGAATTTAATTAATTTTAGAGTTACACTGATAAATAATTCTGAAACTCATTTTATTTACACTGGACTTGCTGTCTGGCATTTGCGCAACCACAGGTCAACCTTTAAGTTTAAAAAATATGCACACATTCATTTTTCAGCTTTCTGATGATATCTTCTTATTTCATGTTAAAAAGGAAGATTTTGTAAAGGTTCTGATTTGAATGAAGGTACAAGAATTTTCATTTTAATTTTGAAATACTTTGTATACTTTGGTATGTTTGCAGTTTATCTTTCTTACAATACTTTAGGTATATAATAGGCTTAGATTGGCATATTTGGAGGAAGAACATGTAGAGGAATAATCTTTTATTCCTTTTTGATCCTAGATTTTTGATTCTTTAAATTAATTTAATTAAATAATTTTATACATTGGTCAATACATGTTTCCGTATACAAAAATATATAATTTCAAGGGTTTTCATAACTTTGATAACTCAATAACTTTGGATTTGAGAAATGAAAACTTCTGGTCAAATACTGCTGCAAAAATATAATTCCAGAGTAAAGTATTTTAAATTATGTAAGTCTGCTTGCTATAGATGTATAGGAATTTAACTGAATTATATTTCTGTTGAAATAAAATCTGAATTCTAATGTGAAAACAAAATCAGATATTTAACAATTTTTCATATAAAAATTTGACATATTGTCAGTGTAGTTAGTGTGTGTGAAAAAAAAGATTTTAAAGAAACAATAGTACATAAATACAACTCTCTATTAAAAAAGGATAGAATTGTATATTTTCTGCTGTAGATTTTTCTTAAATATTCATGAGGCACAATAGTTTCAAAAAAAGTCACATTTAATAAAATGAGGTATTTTCACCACTTACAAAAGGTTTATTAAAGGTTTTATTTGCTCATGCAAGTTAAAGTGCTACAGTAAAAATCCACGTGAAACTTGGCACTAACAATTAAAAAAAATTGGAAGATTTCTCACTTCACTGTTTATGTTTAAACACATTTTGCTGTGTTTAAACTGCTCAGCCTGTCTTTTAGAATCTTTAATGAAACCAGGGAGGAGGCTATTTATTTGCATAATAGAACATAATTTGCTGTGGTGAGGTTTTAATTATTTATAGGCTGTCTAAAATATTTAAAATGGCATCACTAAGGAGCATGAAATGTTGGGTAATGCCTTCATTTCAGGTTTCCTGACTATTCCTTTATGGGTCAAGCATTTTGTTTGTACTTAGCATATAAGCATAGCAGCTTTAGAAACATCAGGAAAACAAATTTGTTCCAGTATGAATGCAACCTGAGCAATTCAAAACTAGCAAAGGTCATCGGGAACAATCAAAGGTAAAGAACATGCCAGAGAGAGGCAGCCAGAAAGAAAAAGATTGATCAGATGTACAAAATAGATCTAATACATAGTTCTACTCAAGTATGTCTGTATTATTATTTGTTTACCTCTCCACCTCTCTCTATAATTTTATACAGTATTTGTCTTTATGTCCTCATTATTTAGATACACTATATTGTACTGCATATAGAAAAGAATTAATTTTTTTAAATATCAATCTCTGTATTGTTCATATTTGTACCTTGTAAATCATTCCAAATTATTGATGTATTTTGGGGGATTTCACTCACATAATACAGAAAACCACCTACTGTTGGAGTCTTCATTATAAAGAGTTGAAAGCAAGGACAAGAGGGAGGAATAGGAGCTCTTGCTTTCAGAGAAATAAAATGATGGAGTAGATTTTCTTTGTGGTTGGAATATTCATGCAGATATATATAGACTATCAGATGAAATATAAAAAAAATTTCAAAAGTAACTGGGCACATTTCTCCATCAGAGATGTCTGCGGAGGGACATGAAGCCAGACTATGGAGAAAAATGGAATGGCTCAGAAGTGTTCTGGAGAATTCTGTCCTTGATGGCCATGCTATGAGTTATAGTTGGCTTGCCCTTCTAGCCTGGTTAGAACTCTCTGTATGGTAGCTTTTCCCTCAAGCATATTGATTACTCCCCTAGTTTGGTGTTATCCAGAAGCTTTTTGCTTGACACTTATGTCAAAGTAACTTTCTCAGAGTCCCTTTTCACCATTTTTGAGTCTGTCATCTGCTGCAGAAGTATGAGCTACTTCTGCAATTTCAAGGAAATTTTGCTGTCTCTCTTCAGCCACAAATTCTTAGGTTGCCAAGGAAATTTTCAGATGCCCCATCCCTGGAAGTGTTCAAGGCCAGATTGAACAGGGCTTTGAGCATCCTGGTCTAGTGAAAGATATCCCTGCCCATGGCAGGAGAGTTGAACTAAATGATCTTCAAAAGTCCCTTCCAACCCAAACCATCACATGAGTCTGATTCTATGACTCTTCTCTTTGGTGACTTTCTTGGAAAAACATGCTAATAATTCTATTAATTTTCATCATAAAGCTATAGAATCCCATCTTGATATCAGACTTTTTAACAGAATTTTGAGCCTTTAATTTTCTTTTTAATATACTCTTCTATTATAGCCAGAGTTTAGAATCACAGTGACCACAGATGTGCACCAAAAGTCAAATTTAGCACTCCTGATTTCATGTTTTTTTCTCTATAGTATAGCAAATTTTTCTCTGGAAAGGTCTAAGATAACAATAATTTCTGTAATCATTTTGGCTTTTAAATAAATTCCTTAGTTATTTACCAATTTTTATGGTTTTTTTTTATTATGATTAGTGAGCTCAGAGAAGCTTGCCTGTTGCGGCAGATCCTGGACAAAATACCTGCAATAGAAAATTAGTTACCTTACAGAGACAAAAGAGACTATTTGTCGTAGCCAGGCAACTGACCTCAGTTTCCTGACTCCAGATCCTCTCCAGCAGTCAAGAAATGGTTCAGGATCAATTTCATTTTTACCTTAATGCCAGCAATGGTTTTGGCTAATTAGTTACACAAATATGAGAAAAGAAAATGTGTATCAGGCCATCAAGTTTATTGCTATGCATTTTTATTCTGTTTAACACCCACATGGTGACAGATACCCCAAGTGGCATTTTTATGTCTAGTCATAAATAAGAAAGTTGTGATTACCCTGTTAAAAGAAGAGAATTTTTAACTGAAACTCTGAAAACTACTTTCTAATATCTACTAGTTTACAATGAATGTGATTATTCCACCAGACTTCAACCAAAACCATTGTTGTTGTGTTTCCTGGCAGGGAAGCTTCCCTGCTGTGTCTGTCTCCTTAGAGTGTTCTTTGGCTTAGAAACCAACCTTTTTTGCATTCTGCAGAAACTGGCAAATTTGGCATTAGTAAAAAAACAAACAAAAAAACCCCATAACACAGTGGACATTAAAAAAAAAAGTTCTGGGGCAGAACAAGATACTTTACTTTTTATATTAAAAAAATCACAATTTCATTATTCTATGTTTATTCAAAATTGCTATTGTTTTGTTTGTCTGAAGCCACTATAAAAAATGTAGACAGTACCAAATAGAATTTGAAATTTTACCTTATTATGGAAGCTATTCTTTTTCTTAAGCAATGGTTTAATTTTCCATATGATTTTTCTTTCTTAATAATATTCTTTTTTTGCTTCTATAGTTTGTCAAAGTGTAAGATTTACATTTGTCATAAAGGATGTTAGTTTTGTGTTGTTCACTTTTTTCAGTTATCACTCAAAAATATTGAGTAGAATAGACTAGTATTCTTGAATGTATGTATTGTGAAATGGTTTGAAAAATTTACACATCCAGGAATAACAGAGATCTGTGCAGTTTATTTTGGGTTGCAAAAGTTGAAAGTTGTTCAGTATTTGAAAATGAATATGCTTACCTACACAGTTTAACTCTGTTGTCATGAATTTAATAACTTGGGGAAAAAAAATGACCAGAAAGGATACTTAAAAATACAAAAATTTCTAATTTTAGTTCCAAAATTAGTTGACCTTACTTGACCAAAGATCCCTTGTCAAGATAATGAAAAATGGAGCAGGAATTTCAAACGTGCTGTCGTGCTATTTGCTTACCATTTAGGAAATCGGACAGTCTGGATGCTAAACTGATGTTCATTAGAATATTCAGTGTGAATGTAGTGAATGTTTGCCTGCCTGAATTATTGTGCAAGCATTTCTCATTTATATTCTTGATTTATCTGATTTTTATTTGTTCTTTACAGATTTGCAGTTCTGTTATTACATAGTAAAGTGCCACCATCATTAGTATCTGATTAGGTGAATGTAAATCAGACCCCTATAGCAATTACAGTTATCCTAACCCTTGGAGGATATGACAAAACCAAGATTATGATGACATAAACTAATACTACAACTCTCTAGAAAAGCTTTAAAACACCAAAAATAGATAGCTAGAAAGTTATAATTAGGATAAATGTTACCATTTTTCACTGTTTGATGAAATGGAGGACATTATGCAGCTTTTAACTTCATGGATTGAGTTTCACAGGACTTTAAGTCCAGTGCATTTTTATTACTTTTTTTTTTAGATACATTGTTCAATTCTTATTCCAAAAATTCTCTCTCATTTTCATTATCACTGTGATTGTTCAGAAGCACTATGTTTCTTTAAATTTGAGCCTTTGTAATTAGCTTCATTGTATTCTCCCTCCGTTAAGATAGCTTAATTTATAGCAATTACTTCTTCTTAGTAAATTAAAAAATTACATTGCACTCCTTTAATTTTTCAATTTATTTCAAAGATAAATTGCTGTGGTTCCTTAAAACTTTGTTAGAAAAAAAAAAACTTTCAGTGAAATGTACTCAAGATTTTTATGCAAGCCTCAAAAGTCTTGTATTAAAACTGTTTTTGTTCTGATCACATTGTAAGGTTGAAAAGCTTTGGCAAGTGTAGGATTTTCTGTTTTATCTGAGCAAAACCATTGAAAAATCTGTTCTGTGTGAAAGTCCAGAAACAGGGATGAACTACTGAATTGTTTTGTTTTGATGAATCATAATTTGCAGCATGTGAGAGGATTATAGATTAAAGGCTTCCTCTGTTTCTCAGGAACTATTTCTGTCACTTAGTGAGGAAACAACATATAGAAACAAAAGCCAAGATCGTATTCTTTGCTTTCATATCCTTACTAAACACTGCACAGGGGCATAGAAATATCCAGGATGAACTAATATTGGTTGTTGTAAGCAAACTGCCTGTTGAATTAAATATGTGCCAACTTAAAGAGTTTCTAGTAGTTCTGTCCCTTTGCTATCTTCACTACTTCTATCAGTCATGTGTCATCTGGGAATTATGGGTTTTACTAATTTAAAGTTTTATTTTTATGCAAATTTGAAATTGCCTCTTCCCCTTCAAGGAAGAAATGCAGATGATAACTGTCACAGAAGATTCACTAACCTACACTGATCCCATAGCGTAGCATTTGATTAAATAATGGAAATGTTATATTAGAATACAGTGGCAGAAATTCATCAGGGCACCATTTTTCCTCACAAGAAATACATTCTGTTGTCAAGATAACGCACTTGTAAAGTTTGCTGATTTTTGTCTGAGGGAGATTTATTTTTCTTCATGGTAGCTAGTATGGGGTTATGTTTTGGGTTTGTGCTGAAATGGTGTCATGCATGATATATAAAGCTGGGAGAAGAAGAAGAAGGACAAGAGAGACTGTTCGGAGTGATGTCATTTGCCTTCCCCAGGAACTGTTATGCATGATGGAGCCCAGCTTTCTTGGGGATGGCTGAACAGCTGCCCACCCGTGGGAAATGGTGAATGACTTCCTTGTTTTGCTTTGGTTGTACGTGGCTTTTGCTTCCCCTGTTGAGCTGTCTCTGTCTCAACCCACAAGCTCGCTTTTACCCTTCCAATTATCTCTGCCATCTCACCAGCAGGGTGTGCTTGATTGCCAGTGGGAGTTAAACCACCACAGTCCTTGCATCAAAAAGACTCTTGTGGTTTAATCCCAGCTGGCAATCAAGTACCACACAGACTTGCTCACTCCCCCTTTTGCTGTCATACAGGTGCGATGGAGAGGAGAATTGTGAAGAAAAAGAAAATAAAACCTATGAGTTTAACAATTGAAACAAAGTGAAATATAATAATAGTGATAATACTAAAACTAATAATAGCAGTAAGAAAAAGTACAGGGAGAGAGGGAAATAAAACTCAAAAAAAAACAAGTGAAACACAGTGAAATTGCTTATCACCCACTGACCAAGGCCCAGTCCGTCCCTGAGCTGTGATCAGCTCCCTATTTAACTCTTCCCATTTATATATGAGCAAGACATTTTATAGTTTAATATATCCCTTTGTCCACTTCGAGTCTGCCTTCCTGATTATGTTCCCTTGCAGTTGTTGTGTGTGTCCTCCCTGGCAGAGCACGAGATACTGAGAAATCCTTTATTTAAGGTAAATATTACTTAGTAACAACCAAAATCAATATTATGCTCATACTGAATCCAAAACATAGCACTGTACCAGGGAAGAAAAAAAACTCTATCCTACCCAAACCAGGACATAAAGCATCTATACCCTTCTCACATTTCCAATACAGTGTCACTGTAATTGTCCAAATGTGGGGAACTATTTTAACATAATTGTCCAAACAGCTATCAGGCAATGTTTTTTCCCTAGGTAATTTAAAACAAGTTTTAGGATAGGGTTCTTTCAAAAAAATTTAGTTTCTTTCTATTCTCTAATATCATGTTTATCATAAAGGTCTAAAACATACCTGATGCATTATTACTATATTATATCACTGTCTTTACCCTAACTCCTCAAATTTGTTTTTCTAATACTTCTTTGATGGAATTTATTTCTTTCTTCAAAGGCTATTATAGTTCTTTTCTGCTTAAAGACCTTACATCAATAAGCACTGTTCCTCTAAAGATACCTCTGTGTCTTCATGTTACAGGCAGATTTCCTCCTACAGCAATGCTTATCATCTGTAGCCTTTTAAACATTGAAAGGTTATAAAAGCAATAAAGAATACTATGACGAAAGGAGATTACAGACACTCTTGGCAGAGATAGTTAGTAAGCTCTTTTGAAAGAAATATGGTACCTAAAATAACTGTACCTCCTGAATAAATCCTAGAAATTAGCTATAAATAACACTAAGAAAAATACAGTGTTACCAGTGTGATGCACTCAGAAATCATGAGTCCAGTCTGATTTATTTTAATCTTGAAATTTAGTGTATTATGTGTAGGTATGCTATATATATATATGTATGTGTGTGTGAGATAGAGACAGACAGAGTATCCTTAGCTTACATAAATTTTAATTTGCTTTCTGCTTTTGAGAAAAAGAG
Source organism: Empidonax traillii (assembly GCF_003031625.1). Classification (NCBI taxonomy): domain Eukaryota; kingdom Metazoa; phylum Chordata; class Aves; order Passeriformes; family Tyrannidae; genus Empidonax; species Empidonax traillii. Next base: position 57,014 of record NW_020955920.1, read on the forward strand.
ATACACTTGAACCATGTTAGCAAGTATTTTTAAAGAAAAGCTAATTTTTGTATCATTATGCTCTAAGGTCTAGTCTTAGCACAAATATTGCTATGTTTAGCAGTAGTGCTAACAGTGTTACATGAATGAGAGGTTATTTTCTCAACTCTGTGAAAATGAGAATTTATTTGAATGTTCTCCAGAAAAATCCGCACTGTGTATCATTATTCTAAAGTTGTGAGTGGGGGGAAGACACCTTACCAATTTATAAACTTATTCTACTCCGGTGGCACACTGCATTACTAATTTTATTTTCCTGCAACAGGGAGGTTTTATACATCTCAGAGAACTTATTGTTCAGGGAAGGTGGCTTTTGGAGTTAGAGAAAGACTAGAATTCATTTCAGCCAGAGGCTAAATAGGTACCTCTGGTTGTAGAGTGTGCACAGTGGATCTATTCATTGACATATCTTGCAGCTGTCTTGTCATGTTCTCCTAGCAGCTAGCATGTTCTTCTCTGCATCAGATAAGCCCATGTGGGTTATTTATAGAAAATGTGTAGGATCTTTCTGTTGCTGTGTCTTTCATGTGCCCTCCTGATTCTGGCAAGCTGCATCACAGGTATAGACAGCTAACAGTGAACAAATAAGGTAAATGAGCAAGCTGTTCATCCCCAGTGGGACACACATGGCATGCTTTCCCTGTACTTTTGTGAGGTCACTGCCCTTAATTCTTACCATGTCTGAACCTGGCCCCTGGTATAGAAACTTAGATCCTTTAATGCACCCTTGCGGTACGTTGTGCTTACTCATGCTTCAGTGTTTTATAGGTATAGCTGTACATGCTGTTGTCCACTGATGAGGTTCATACTGTTAAGTTACCCACTTGGAAGACATAATTCTGCAACCTTAGTGTCAGAGTCCGTTTGGATCTCTCAAATTTACGGGACAATATACTCTTTGATTTAAGCTTTATTTATGAGCTCATTAAGAAACAAAAGAGAAAACAAGAGCTCAATTCCCTTTGCCCAGACTAGTCTCGCATGTGAATTCAATTACTCACCACTAAATTCATGAGGCTTCATAACTTATAACCCATAACTCTTAATTCGTATACTTGTAAGAAAAAATTAATTACCTAGCCTACAGTGAGTGAGCTGATTCTTGCTTCTCCCTCACAATGCAGGCATCCCCTGCCTCTCACTAGGAGGCTGGAGATATTAAGCGGTTCAACTGCTGTTGGATCTCCTTCAAAAGCTTTTTTAAGTAAGTTGGTGCTTTATACCTTTCAGCTTTCAAATTTGGTCTATACCATTTCTGTAAGTTAGTAGATTCTGAGGAAACCGCCAGACAATAAATATGCAAAGATGATGGCTGCAGGTGACACCAATCTGCAGGTGATAATGGCTGCGTGTAGGAGGTGGGGCCAGCCGAAGCCTGCAGAGAATCGAGCTTCTAACAACAACAGCTGCCCGGAATTGCCTGAGTCCCAGCTACAAGAGGTCAGACCAGCTCCAGCCTTACAGACCTCTGCAGGATTTCCCTCTCCTGGGCCCCCTTCCCTTCTTCCCCTAGCTATCCCTTCCCCCTGAATAAATAGACATATCATCCTAACCTATCTCTTCAAACCCCCTTATCGGAACCCCCCGGGATTCGTTGTCCCTGGCGGGGGCCCACCCCTGTCCTAGAACCTTCTGTATTCCCCTGTATATAAACTGTCTTCTTGGTTAATAAACTGCCATTTTGTGGGTCACATATTGTGTGTGTGTGTGCCCGTCCCCCAATGCAAGATGTGCCTCGGAGGTCTTCCAGCAGGTTCACCCCCCCAAACCTGTTAGAGCTGCGTAATGGCTTTTTAGCTCTTTCAGGCCACCTGTCCTACCTACATGGTGCTCTTAATTTGACCTAATGGCACTGCTTACAGCATATGTCAGCATGAGTTGTGTTAGCCAAAATCCAAGCGGTGGCTGAGTGAACAGTCACTTGGCTGTAGTTCCTTTTTACTGGTGCAAATGTAACAAAGAAATCCAGTGTCTTCAGCTCTTTGAAGTTAGGTATCTAGTGTCATTTCAGACACTCTGGAATACCAAAGGATCACACAGGCCTGGGAGAAGCGATGCAGTTCAAGGGGAATTAATAAATTTCTATGATTGTCATTGTAAAATAATTTTACAGTACATTTTTAATTAGTTTTTAGTTTTAGGTTATTCTTTTTGAAAAACTGCTTTTAATTTTCCTTTACTTTTGATTTCATTAACTAAAACACCTAAATATGAGCCTACCTTTAAACTACAGTTAAGTACTGCAGAAAATTAATATACATTACAGAAGGACTGCTAGATTTTGTTGCTAACAGTAGGAATCACAAAAACACTAGAGTGAGAATTCAATGTGTGATTTTGTTATTACTCAATCCCTCCACAAATCCTTTCAGCTGTTTTTGAGTACCTGAACTTCACTCCTATGTCTTAGATAACGTGCCCTAAGACATGTGATTTTGGAGTTTATAAGCCCAATATGGTCTGTATTATAAGCCCAAGAGATATAGATGTTTTATTAACCTAGATTCCTTTAAGTATTCTTTTAAAAAATGTTTATCTGATTTGATAGTTTAATTTCATTTCAAATAAAAATATTCTGTCAAAATATTAGTATACTGCATCTTTTCAGTTAGATTGTTATGAAGCATAAAATATTTTTCCTACTGAAATGGAATTTGATTTCATTTTTAATCTCATTGCATTGAGTCAAAATAGCTCACACTTGGATAAAAAGAATAAATAAGTAAAAAGATCTTTATGATTAGCAGCACAGTTGAAGTGGTGGCATAAAAGCACAATTCTGATCCACATCTCTGAAAAGTTTACTAAGCCTTAGGACTACTGAAGGCATACAGATTAATGTAAAAGCAGAAAGTGTGTATATATGTGTATATATGTTTATAGAAAATAATTGCTAGGATCAATATGATTAAATGAAATGGTGAATAAAATATTTGAATTTTTATTCTCCACAGTTTTTACATAGTTACATTATTAAAAGCTATATCTAAAAGTGTAAAGACGTGGATGACAATATTATGAGAAAGATCAAATTATCTTCATGTATAAGGGATTAAGGTCTTTTTATTTTACAGTTGTTTAATTTGAATTATTCTTTTTAAGCATTCTCTGTTATCAGTGTTAGCTAATAATGTTCTCATACTATGCTTAGAAGATAATGATTTAAGGAAGTTTATTGAGAGTTCACTGACTGCTTTCTCAGAGAATTGTAGCCGATGTGCTATTCTGTTAGGGTGATCTGGGAGTGCTCAGCTGAACAAATCGTAAGTGGCTCATAGCACTTGTTTGAAATAAAACTCCTTCCGAGTTTAACTATTAATATGTAAGATCTTAGTGTGATCATGGCTAAGGGAAAAGCAAGAAAATGTGTGTTTTGACAATAGTTGAAAGAAAAGGCAGACATCTTTTATTGCTTATTCATTGAAACATAGTTAAATGCAAGCTTAATTTTGCTCTGTACACTCATTTATAATTAACCTTTTTGTCATTTTTTAGTGGTAATAAGAATATATTTGATTTTCATGGAGTCCTGAGTAAATAATATTTTGCATCAAAACCCCATCCTAATTTTCATTGTGAAACATGCCAGTAGTCCTTTCAAAGTCATTAAAACTTCTTCAAAGAAGAAATGCCAAATGTTTTTATTTGTGCAAAAATTGCTGTGTTAAACAAGGATATATAGATAGATAGAGATATTTTGTATCTTTTTCAGGAATTGATATAGTATATGTGTTGCTTTTGAGCAAAAATCTATTTTTTTCAGTTACATCTTATTTGTAGGCAGTGTTACTTACTTGCATACAAAACCCAGTCAGTGCATCCATACTGATTGGACTGAACATTTATCCTATCGTGGCCTTAATAGTTCAGTCTCACTGGATCAGCTCACACAAGATGAAGAGTCTCAGGAAATGGGACTCTGAAATAAATCCATGAGGTAGACCTTTGGATAGAATACTCAGTGTTTCACCTTCGTTTCGGAACCTGAGTGAATCAGTGTCCTTAACTGCTGTTACCAATCTGAAAAATGAAAATGCTGTTCTTACTTAAGGCCAGATTTTGGTCCATTGATGGTTTCTTCTGCAAAGACAGTTTTGACAGTAATGCTAAAATTTATAAAAAGAGAATGTAGGAATACCACAGACAGCAATGAAATACATTATGAGAAGCAAGCAATAGGCAGAATTATAAGTCATGAGCTCCGGTAAGAAAATTTGAAAATTTCTGCTTTTCCCATGCAGAATTTCACAATTCTAGGCCATTTACCTCTGGCGAATACAACAGTTGTGCAAGAGAGAGATCTGTCTCCATTCCAAAAGTTAGAAAATCTTAGACCACTTCTCCTACAAGTTTTTGAAAATTCATTTTTATTATTAATTTTGGCATTTTTAGTAATACTCATACTACTCCTTTTAATGACTATTGTGAAGAAAATCAGTATTTATTACTGATTGCCATTATGTGATTTGTTAAATACCTTCTTCTCTTTAAATACTGTAAGAAGTTATCGGAGTGACTAAGTGACAGCCCATGACCATACGATTCACAGAGACTTCTAAAGACATTCATCCCTTATATGGCAATATGGCACAGCTGGGTAACATTAAGCTTTGTTAATATTAGCATAATATAAAACAGTTTTTGCCAAGGTTTACTAATGCTTATTCTGACAGTTAGAATGTGCTGCCTGCTTATAAAAGATGCCATCAGAAATATTACTATCATCTGTATAAATAGTTTTATTAAAAGAAATTTAACTAGGCTGAGAAATTGCTAGAATTAAACTTAAGAATAGCCTTAGTTCAGCTCCTGCTCCCCTGTGCATGTTCATTAGGGCAGTTTTTAAAAGCAATTTCTCTTTTTTTTTTTTTTTTTTTTTTTTTTTTTTTTTTTTTTTTTTTTTTTTTTTTAGGAAGTACACAACTTCATTTATGTATAAAATTACAATGATTACTTCAGGAAAAAAGTATTTATATTCATTATTTTTGCTTTCCTTCATTGCTTACTCTGGGTCAACATGTCATATTTATTGTGTATTATGTAAAGACTGCTCTGAATACAAAATAGTTAATTCCTTAATAGGAGAAGTGTGACTGTTGTCATGCAAGTGCTGTAATACTTCATGAACATTAATAACTCTGTAATAAATGTAAACATTAATAAACACATTGCTTATGAGGTTAAGGGATAGTCTTTTTTATAAGTAAAGAACAGAGAAACAGGGAAATTAAATGCAAAACCATCCTGCAAATTTAGTTAATAACTTTGAACTGTATAGAATTTGCTTTTTTACATTACTTAGCTTTGCACATGTTTGGGTTTTTTTCGTTCACAGTGAAGCTTCTGTTGATTGCAGTTACTCTCCTCTTGAATGGTAGTTTCTCAGAACTCAAAATCCCAACTATTAAGTGCACTGTATGTACCCTCAATGTGGGAAGTAATAAAAGAAATAATAGTAGCTATTAATTCTTCGCTAGTACAAACTGTGCCAGTGAAAAGATGACTGTAGAGCTCAGTGGTAATCATTTTCCCAATCACTGACACATATTGATAACATCACTGATCGTTTATTTCTTCAGGTAGCTAATGCTGCAGAAGAGTTGAAATGTTTTTGTAAAAGATCTGGAAATGATCCCTAGCGTGGAGGGACCAGGACATTATTATATATGACCTCTTTTTTTCAACACATTTGTGTCTGGCACGTGACTGGGGCTAACATTAAGTGCTCTGATATCACATGCAAATAATCCAGTTCTCAAAAGCCAGTATTTCAATGCTGATACTTGAGGATTCTCTGAAAATTGAATACAGTTGATAGTTACAACTGTGTGCAGTGGAGTTTCTGTATTATCCTCGTAAACACAGACATTTGCTCATGAGTCCTAGGACAATTTGAGGAGCTCAGGTTTGATCTTACCAGTCTTTTGAAACTGTCATAAAATGTTTTGGAAACTATCTTAGAAATCTTACTGTGAGCAGGGTATTAATTTTTTTCTCCTGTACCTCATGTTGTAGAAAGGGATCACTAGACTTCAGCTTTCATTAAGTAAGAACTTTATCTGTATATTAACTTTTTAGCTAAGAATATGACTTGAATTAGAAATATTGAATGAAGTTATGTGGCAGAAACTGAAGCAGATTTTTTTTTTTTTACATTATAGTTAAATATTAATTTTCATGCTACTGCAGTGGGCAAATAGAGTAAAAATGTGTGTACAGTTTTGAAATCTGAGATTTTGAAATAAAAAGCCTGTTCCAATGGGTAACAGAAAATCTTTAGATCTGAGTTGAATTCACATTTCCATACAGGTGGATTATTTCAGATACTGTATGATAAGCATATAATTTATGGTGAATGAACCCATTAATAACAAAAAAAAAAGGCACAAACAAAAATTGCTGATTATACCAAAGTGTCTGGAACTATTACAAGTATTCTTATTTGTGTGTCATAAATATGTTTTTAATGTGCCAACTTCATTTAGGTTCACTTTTTTGTTAATGGTTTCTTGAAAAGTTACAGTATCAAGACATATGGTGCATTCATTATGTAAGTAATTTATTGTGACATAGTTGTAATTTGCTATGTAGCAAATAATGCAAATCATTACAAAACTGGTGGATAATTTATAGGTAATTATTTGATCTTTGTGGTATAAATAGGTTATTAGAGGAAAAAAAGATAGAAAAGTTAAAAGAACGTCAAACCTTCAACTCAAGCACTCCAAAATTAGAAAATACTAAAACTGGAACTGTTTTATCAACTTTATTCAGCTTCTTTACGTGTTTCTGTGCTAGGAAGCATCTGTTTCTATAGGAAGTTTTCTATTTAGTGAAGTGTGGGGGTTGGGGAGAGACAGGCAGACCACTGAAGTCTAGTGAGAGCTGCCACCTATAGCAGTCTGAGGTCATCTCAACAGCTGAGGCTGTAACTGAGCATTCAGTGCTGAAGAAAACAGACTAGCTTAATTAGCTCCAGTGGTTGTTAAAGATAATTTGTCAGAAATAGTGCCTCAGCTGTGAAGGTGTGAATTAGTGAGGGGCAGAAATAAACATATATATTGACATGATTTTTTTAACATTTATCTTTTAGCTCCTCGAGGAATGTAAAGTTTGAGGTCTCGTGTAATGCAAACTTTACAAGATCCTGTCTTGAATAAAAGACAATTTGCAAACAGACCAGTTTAAGATGTCTAGATCACAGAATCTGAATGGTTCGGAGAGTCCCTTGGGAAACAATCCTTAATAGCAAATGATCCAGGAAGACTGAACATACTTTAAGAAGGAAATCTGAAAGGTACAGGGGCAGCTGCCCCTGTGTGCCAAAAAGCAAGCCAGTGGGGAAGAAGACTGGCCTGGGTAAATGGGGAGCTTTCACCAGAACTCAGAGGGGAAAAAATGGTTTATGACCTTTGGAATAAAGGGCAGGCAACTCAGGAGGAGTACAGCAGTGTTGTTGGGTCATGTAGAGAGAAAATAAGAATGGCTAAAGCTCAGCTAGAACTCCAATCTCACCACTGCTGTGAAAGATAATAAAAAGTGTTTTTATAAGAACACTGCCAACAAAAGGAAGGCAAAGGAAAATCTCCATCCTTTACTGGACACGGGGGAACACTGTCAAGAGGGATGAGGAAAAGGTTGAGGTACTTAATGCCTTGGTCTTTAAGAGAAAGGCCTGTTCTCTTAAATGGGATCTGCAGTTGAGGGGGAAGTATTTAGTGACCTGTTGTTCAACTTAGATGCTCACAATTCGGATAGAATTCACCCAGGGGTATTGAGGGAGCTGGCTGAAGAGCTCACCAAGCCACTCTCTTTCATTTGTCATCGGTTCTTTAAAACTGGGGAGGTGCTAGATGACTGCAGGTTAGTCAGCATGATGCCCATCTAGGAGAAGAGTTAGAAGGAGGATCTGTGTAACTACAGGACTTGCCAGGCTGATCTCAATGCTGGGGAAGATAATGGAACAGACTGAGTGTATAGAGCATGTACAGGGCAACCATGGGATCAGTGCCAGCTTTAGAAAAGGCAGGTCCTGCTTGACCAACCTGATCTCCTTTTAGGACTAGGCTGTGAATGTTGTCTACCTGGACTTCAAGAAAGCCTTTGACATTGTCTCCCACAGCATTCTGCTGGAATATCTGGCAGTCCATGGCTTTGACAAATGAACTCTTCACTGTGATGGTGAATGGAGCTACATCCAACTGGAACCCAGTCACTAGTGGAGTTCCCCAGAACTCAGTATTGGGCAAATCCTGTTTAATATCTTTTAGCAATGATATGAATACACCCTCAGCAACTTTGCAGACAATAGTAAGATGGGTAGGAGTTGATCTGCTGGAGGACAGCAAGACTCCGCAGGGGGATCTGGACAGGCTGGATCAGTGGGCTGAGGCCAACTGTATGAGGTTCAACAAGGCAAAATGCTGGGTCCTGCCCGTGGGTCACAGCAACCCCATGCAGCACTACAGGCTGGGGGGAGAGTGGCTGGAAAGCTGACAAATGGAAAAGGACCTGGAGGCACTGGTCAATAGCAGGCTGAACATGAACCAGCAGTGTGCCTCAGTGGCCAAGAAGGCCAATGGCATCCTGGCCTGTATTAAAAATAGTGTGGCCAGCAGGACTAGGGAAGTGATTGTCCTCTGTGCTAAGCACTGGTGAGGCCCCACCTTGAGTACTATGTCCAGCTCCTCATTTCAGGAGCAAATACCATGTCTCCTCATTTCAGGAAAGACATGTGAGTTGCTGGAGAGCGTGTCCAGGGCAACAAGACTGGTGAAGGATCCAGAGAGTAATTCATATGAGAAATCCCTGAGGGAGATGGGGTTGTTCAGCCTGGAGGAGAGGAGGCTCAAGGCAGACCTTATCACTCTCTACAACTACCTGAAAGGAGGTTGTAGCCAGCTGG